>NW_006433948.1:954675-955640 GCF_000325575.1 Pteropus alecto | reverse complement strand
GCAGTCTACCCATGAGCCACTGGGAAAACCTCACCTGGGGATTCCGTGCTGCCCAGAGGGTTAAATCCACACTTCCCTCCACTGCAGGCCCAGCTCCTTGCGTATGCTCCCAGGTGCAACCCGTGGTAGACAGGGCATGCATGCAGAAAGCAGGCCAGAACCTGCGGGCAGAGAAGACAGCACAAACTCCAGCTGTCTGCCACTTCCTGAAAACGAGAGATTTCCAGCAGCCAGCCCGGTGAGTGGTAAGGTCTAGAGACAATATGAGTTGTCTAGGAAAATATACCACCACATCAAAGATCTTAAAATAGGCGTACCGTTTTTCCAGCAAATATATTCCTGGAAATATTTTAAGGCCCATATATTAAGGATGGCCACGAAGACCTAGCTATGGTGGCCCTTCGTTACATTATATTTTTAATTCTTTTAAAACAGTTCGTTACATTAAAATTCACCTTTTTGGCCTATGGTTCTATGAATCTTGTAATTACCATCACAATCAAAATGCAGAAGTTCTTTGGCTGAAAAAATAATTTCGTTTTCCCACTTTGTAGTCAGGCCTTCCATCCACCTCCAACCCCTGAAAACCATTGCTGTGGTTTTCCCTTTTCCAAACTAGCATATAAATGGAATTATACAGTGCACAGTCTTTTGCGCATGGCTCCTTTTGCTTAACATAGTGCATAATTTGAGATTAAGCTACATTTTTTCATGTTTTATTGCTGAGTAGTATCACATCATATGAATGGAACAGTTACTGCATCATCGCCAGTTGAAGTGCATTTAGATTGTGTCAAGTTTTGGCGATTATGAATAAAGCTATTATACGTCTCCACTGTCCAGTTATTTTTATGAGTATAAAGTTTTCTTTCTCTTAGGTAAATGTATAGGAGTGGAATTACTGGGTCATGTCATGAGAGTATGTTTAACTTTAAAAGAAACAATTTCTTCTCAGTTCCTTTCCA
>NW_006433948.1:940957-954660 GCF_000325575.1 Pteropus alecto | reverse complement strand
CAGCAATGTGTGAGAGTTCCAGTTGCTCCTACGTCTCAGCACATGGCATTGCTGCTTTTTTTAATTCACAATTCTAGTAGGTGTATAGTGGTATTTCACTGTGGTTTTAATCGCATTTCTCTAATAACTCATGATGTTATTTTTTAATAGTGAAGGAACTCAAGTATGAAATAGCGACAGTTAATATTGGCAGGTCTTTTAAAAATAGCTTTATTGAGATGTAATTCACATATAATAAAGCACACATATTTAAAGTATAAAACATAATATGTCTGCACCTGCAAATTTATAAATTTCTATCTTTCACCAAATATAGGCAGTTTTGGACATTATTTCTTTAAATATGTTTCTGCACCCACATCTTCTCGGACTCCAATGACCTGAGTGTTACATGTTCTGATATTATTCCATAGACCTCTGAAGCTCAGTTCATTTTTAAAATCTTTTTTTTTTCTCTCTGTTCTGCTGATTGGCTCATTTGTCTAAAACGTTGATTTTTTAAAATTTATGTATAGTTGGCATACAATATTATATTAGTTTGAGGCATATGATATAGCGATTCAACATTTATATCTTTACAATGTGATCACCACATTAAGTCTAGTAACCATCTGTCACCATGCAAAGTTATGGCAGTGTTTTTGACTGTATTCACCTTCACCTTTTCCACCCATCCCCCACACTCTTCCTCTATGGCAACCATAAGTCTGATGCTGTTTCTGTGAATCTTTTTGCTTTCTTGCTTGTTTTGTTTTTTTTTTAGATTCCACATATAAGTGAAATCATATAGTGTTTCTCTTTCTCTGTCTGACTTATTTCACTTATTCTAATACCCTCTAGGTCCATCCACGTTGTCACAGATGGCGAGATTTCATCCTTTTTTATGGCTGAATAATATTCCATTGTGTGTACATACCACATCTTTATCCATTCATCTATTGATGGATACCTAGGTTGCTTGCATATTTTGGCTTTTGTAAATAATGCTGCAGTAAACAAAGGGGAGAATAAAATTTTTTTTGAAAGATAATTAATGAAAAGTGAAAAGGCTGGGTTGCATGGTTGTTCTATTTTTAGATTTTTGTTTAATCTCCATACTGTTTTCCATAGTGGCTGCACCAATTTACATTCCCACCACTAGTGCACAAGGGTTCCCTTTTTTCCAGACCTCACCAGCATTTTATTTGTTGACTTTTGATAATAGCCATTCTGACAGGTGTGAGGCGGTATCTCATTGTGGTTTAGATTTGCATTTCCCTGATGATTTGTGATGATGAGCATCTTCTCATATGTCTGTTGGCCGTCTGTACGTCTTTTTGAGGCAATTGTAAGAGATTGTTTTCTTAATTTCTCCTGATTGTTCATTATTAGTGTATAAAAATGTGACACATTTATGCATATTAATTTTGCATCCTTCAACTTTGTTGAATTTATTTATTCTATTATTGTTGGATTTTACATATATAGTATCATGTCATCTACAAATAGTGACAGTTTTATTTCTTCCTTTCCAATTTGGATGCCTTTTATTTCTTTTCCTTTTCTGATTGTTGTGGCTGGGACTTCCCATACTACACTGACTAATAACGGTGAGACTGGGCCTTCTTGTCTCGTTCCTGATCTTAGAGGAAAAGCTTTCTGCTTTTCAGCATTGAGTATAATGTTAGCTATGGGCTCGTCACTTATAGACTTTATTATGTTACAGTTAAATGTCTTCTATACTCACTTTCCTGAGAGTTTTAATCATTAATGGTTGTTGAATTTTCAAATGTTTTTGCTGCATCTATTGTGATTATCATATGATTTTTATCTTTGGCTTTGTCGATATGATGTATCACATTAATTGTTTTGCAGATATTGAAACATCTCTACATCACTGGTATAAATCCTACATGATCATAGCATATAACCTTTTCAATGGACTGTTAAATTCAGTTTGCTAGTGTATTGTTTAAATTTTCGCGTCTATGTTCATCAGGAATATTGGCCTGTAATTTTCTCCTCCTCTCCCTCCTCCACTTCCTCCTCCTCCTCCTCTTCTTTGTAGTGTCTTTATCTGGTTTTGGTATCAGGGTTATGCTGGCCTCATGGAATAAGTTTGAGAGAGTTTTTTTTCTTCAGTTTTTTTGAAATATTTTGAGGAAGATGAGTATTAATTCTTCTTCAAATGTTTGGTAGAATTCACCTGTGAAGCTGTGTGGTCCTGGGCTTTTATTTTTTGGGAGTGTTATGATTACTGCTTCAATATCATTGCTTCTAATCTGTCTGTTCAGAATTTCTGTTTCTTCCATGTTCAGTCTTGGAAGGTTGTATGTTTCTAGAAATTCATCCATTTCTTCTCGATTGTCTAATTTGTTCGCGTATAATTGTTCATAGTATTCTTTAATAAGCCTTTGTATTTCCACGGTGTTGGTTGTAATCTCTCTTCTATCATTTCTAATTTTATTTTTCTGGCCTCTCTTTTTTTCTCTTGATGAGTATGGCTTCAGGTTTGTCAATTCTATTTCCCCTTTTAAAGAACAGACTCTTAGTGTCATTGACTTTTTTAAAGTCTTTATTGCATTCATTTCCACTCTGATCTCTATTATTTCCTTCCTTCTATTAACTTTAGGATTTATTTATTTGTTTTTTTTCTACTTTCTTGAGGTGTAAAGTTAGATAGTTTATTGGGGATTTTTCTTCTTTCTTAAGGTAAGCCTGTATAGCTATGAACTTCCCTCTTAGAACTGCTTTTCTGCATCCCATAAATTTGGAAAGTTATGTCTTCGTTTTCATTTGTGTCAAAGTGGTTTTTGATTTCCTCTTTGATCCATTGGATTTCAGTAGTGTGTTGTTTAGCATCCATGTCGTTGTGTGTTTTTTTCCTCTAATTTTCTTTCTATAGTTGATTTGTAATTTCATGCCGTTATGGTCAGCAAAGAAGTTTGACATAATTTCAATCCTTTTGAATTTCTTGAGGCTTGTTTTTTGACCTAATATGTGTTGCATCCTGGAAAATGTTCTATGTGCACTTGAAAAAAAGTATATTCTGTAGTTTGCTGATAAAATGTTCTAGAATTGTCTATTAAGTTGACCTCATCTAATGTGACATTTAAGGCCCTTATTTCCTTATTCATTTTCTGTCAGGATAATCTATCTTTTGGGTTATTAAAGTCTTTTACTATTATTGTATTACTGATAATGTCTGCCTTTATGTCCATTCATATTTACCTCATATACTTAGGTGCTCCTGTGCTGGGTGTATATAGTTACAATTGTTATATCCTCTTCTTGGATTGACCTATTGATCATTATGTAATGTCCTTCTTTGTCTCCTTTTACATTCTTTGTTTTAAAGTCTATTTTGTCTCATAGCAACACACTATCCCAGCTTTCTTTTCATGTCTATTTGCTTGGACTATGTGTTTCCATCCCTTCACTTTTAGTTGGTGTGTGTCTTTCAATTTAAAATGTCTTTGTAGGCAGCATATGAAGGGCTTTTTTTTTTTCATCCATTCAGTCACCCTATGTCTTTTGATTGGAGCGTTTAGTCTATATACATTTAAAGTAATTGTTGATCTATGTGTACTTATTGCCATTTTGTTAATTTGTTTTGTTTTGCTTTTCTAGTTCTTCTCCGTTCCTATCTTCTTTTGATCTCTTTTCTTTTTGGTTTGCCAGTTTTCTGTAGTGTTGTATTTGTTTTGTTTTTTGTTTTTTGTATTTTTTGTAGGTTTTTGGTTTGTGGTTACCATGAGATTTATATATATACATATCCATATATATATCTACAGCAGTTTATTTTAAGGTGATAGGCATTTAAGTTCAAACACATTCTAAAAACACTACGTGTTTCTTTCTCACTCCATTCTTTATGTTTTTTTATGTCATGTTTTATATATTTTTATTTTGAGTGTAACGTGACTATTTATTGTAGTTATAGTTAACTTTGCTACTTTTATCTTTTAACCTTCACATTAGCTTTTTAAGTGGTCGGTTCACCATATTTATTATGCATTTGCCTTTATCAGTGAGATTTTTTTACTTCCTGGGTTTTCTTATTTCTGGTTACGGCCTTTCTTTTCCCTGCATCAAGCAGACCATTTAACATTTCTTGTAAAGTTGATTTGGTGGTGGTGAATTCTTTTTAGGTTTTGCTCACCTGTGAAACTCTTCATGTCTCCTTCGATTCTGAATGATAACTTTGCAGGGTATAGTATTCTAGGTTGTAGGTTCCTTTTTTATTTATTTTTATTTTGCAATTACAGTTGACTTGAAATATATTAATTTCAAGTGTACAACATAGTGGTTAGGCATTTATATTTATATAACTTAGGAAGTGATCACCCTGATAAGTCTAGTACCCACCTGCCACCATGCATAGTTATGACAATATTATTGACCGCATTCCCTGTGCTGTACTTTACATCCCCATGATTATTTTTGTAACCAGCAATTTGCATAAGTTCCTTTCTTTCAGTACTTTAAATATTCTTTACCACTCCCTTCTGACCCCTAGAGTTGTCTGACAGCCTAGAGCTATCAGCCTTATGGAGTTTCTCTTTATATGACTTGCTGCTTCCGTCTGGCTGCCTTCAAGATTGTCTCTTTATCCATAACTTTTGCAATTTTAGTTACAGTGTGTCTTGGTGCGGGCCTCTTTGGGTTCGCCTTGTTTGGAACTCTCTGTGCTTCTTAGACTAGATGCCTGTTTCTTCCCCCAGATTAGGAAAGTATTCAGCCATTGTTTTTTCAAGTATACTTTCTGCCCCTTCCTCTGTCTCTTCATATTCTGGAATCTCTTTAATGTAAATGTTAGTACACTTGATGTTGTCCCATAGGTCCCTTCTTATTCTATCAGTTTTTAAAGTTTTTTTTCTTTTTGCTGTTCTGATTTCCACTATTGGGTGATTTCCACTGTTTTGTCTTCTAGGAAAAGAATTCATCCTTCGATGTTAGCCAATATGCTGTCAATTCTTTCTCATTTTTCATTTCAGTTATTATATTCTTCATCTCTGGTTCATTGTTATATTTTCTAACTCCTTGTTGAAGTGCTCTCTGAGTTTCTCCATTTTACTCTCAAGTCAAACTATCTCTGTTTACATCAGTTATTTTCTGGGGTTTTTCTTGTTCTGTCATTTGGGACATATTCTTCTGTCTCCTCATGTTTGTAAAAACGCTTATCAGTTTTTTTTTTTTTTAATCTACGGGTTAGATGAAATAGCTATATCTCCCAATCTTGAAAAAGTTGTCTTGTGTAGGCGTAGCCTCTGTGCAGTCTGCGTGAAGGGTACTTTTGTCAGGCGGATTGGAGTCTGTGTGGGTGCATGTGGTGTGTGGGGTGCTGCCTGGCCAGAGGAATTGGTTTTGGGTGGGACAGCACAGTGGGCATGCTTGTGCAGTCGCTCTGCATCCCAGCTGTTCCTGGCTAGACCCGAGCTAGGGTGGGGTAACCTTGTGTGTGTGTGTGCTTTCCCACCGGGCTGCCCAGGGTGGGGCAGCCATGTGGGCGCTCACTGTGGAGCCTGCTGATTCAACTCTGCATCTGGGTGGGGCTGCCTGGTGTGCATGCACGGGGCACACAGTTTTGATTTACTGCTGCTGGAGCCCAGTCTGAGTTGCGAGCCCCATGAGCACATGCTGCGACACTCTGCTGGTCCCCTCTTTCCGTGGGCGGGGCCTCCCGCTGTATGAGCACTAGGCATGCCTTGTTGCTTTAGTCGAGGGCGGCGGGAGCCTCGCCTGAGCTAGAATGCACCGTGGTCGGGGGAGCTGCAGTGCCCCTGCAATGTCCTCTCACTGCGGGCAGGGCCGGCCAGCGTGTTTGCGCGGCATCGGCCTAGTACTGGAAAGCCCAGGTCCGCGGTGGGCCTGCGGTGTCTGGCACCAGATTGGCGGAGCCCGTGCATACCCGCTATGATGCCCTGTTATCCCCGATGGAGCTAGCTTCAGGAGGGGTGGCTGGGAACACGCTCCTGTGACCAGAACGCCCGGGTAGAGCGCCCGCCCGCAGCATCCAAGTGCAGCGGGAGCGCAAACACCGGTGCTGCTGCCTCCACAGACCCGCGGGTTCTCAGATCCCCGACGGCTCCGGACGCTCCCCAGCATCCTCCACGCGTCTCTCTCCCCCTCCTTTGTTGCAGAAGCTGTTCGGCTGTCCCTCTCCTTTCTCTCAGGAGGAATGCTCTAAATATAGCTGAGCATTTTACGTGTTCATTGGAGGGGCCAAGCTTCACATTGCCTTACACTGCCATCTTGGAATGCCCCTGAATAAGTTTTTGACCCATTCGTCTGTCATCTCTATAATGATATGGGTCCTATTCAATGATTCTATACCCTGGAGGGAAAGCAGTTTAAATGTCCAGTAACAGGGAACTGTTTAAATAAATATGGAACATCTTCACAATGAAATACCCTGGAGCCAGTTCCAATGACGACGTAGAAATGTAGTTATTGACATAGATCTTCATCGTTAAGTATCAGAACGCCATTAGTCTTTTCTGTGTCTCCAAATTTCTGACAGATGGAAAGCACACACAGAGATCACGAGCCATATGAGAAACAAGTGCCAATCGTATTCAGTTGGGCAAGATCGTTGTAACACCTAGTGTAGAGCCAGGGTTTAGAGACAGTAATGCAAGCTGGAGGCTGAAGTGCTGCGGTCCTCCTCTCTTTAATCTGCAAAAATAGACTCGGGTACCTTTGCCAACCAGATCTACGGATGAGGATGAGTCTTCCACATACATCAATTGCAGGCAGAAGAACGAGTTAGGAAGAGAATTAAAAGGCAGGTTCGATGTTCTTATGTACTGTCCTTACCTTATAGGGACGGGATGCGGAGGAAAACCAGAAATACCTCGGCACAGGAAAGAAAAGAAAAGAGGGATGTTTCTTTTTAAATATTATAACCTTGTGTGTGTATCTCTCTCTATATATATACACACAGACACTTAGATTGCTCCCCACATTTTTCTAAGTTAACTATACTAGCAGGAAGGAACAAAGAGGGCGTCAGTGAAATTGTAAAGGATGAGTGAAAAGTCTCTCTAGTATGAACCCGTAGGGGTAGAGGGAACAGAGATCTATGATTCAAATCCACAACGTGAGGAGAGAGGCATGTATTTTCCACTTATGCACAATACTCACGATGCATTATAAAGTTAAAAAAAAGTAGATTACAAAGTGGTCTGTATGTTATGATTCTATCTTAAAAACAAAAATTATACACAATATGTAAACATAGATAAGTGCGCATAGAAAAATGTTCAGAAGCACTCAGTTTTAACAGTAGTTATGTCTAAGGGGTAAAATTCTCATCGATCTTTCTTTTATTTTGTTGTTTACATTTTCTTACTGTTGTACAGTGGCCTTTTGATACTTGTAGAATCTTTTGAATTAAAGTGTTTCAAAAATTCTATATGAAGTTACAATGGTGGCCTGTGAAAAGTAGAAAGGTCTCTAGGTACGAGTTAATCCACCTCTTCGCGTTCTATTGTGGAAAGCAAGGCCCAGAGAAGAGACTTAGCTAAGATGAGAATTTTGATGTCTTTACTTTTAGCCTCCTAAACTGTTACTACCACATTTAATCAAACAACTGAGTGTAAACTTAGTCACGAGGGGTCAGCAACTACCTGGAATGTCTATATTCACTAGTTCCAAGGAACAGGCTAGACATTTATGTTGCACTGCAAAATCAAATGTGAACTAATTGTTTTATAAAGATTGCTAATCTATATTTGAAAGGTAAAAATTAAGTAAATAAAGCTTCTAAACAAAACATGAGATATATTTTTATGGTCTTGGGGTAAGATAGGTATATTTAAAATAGGATCCAAAAGCTTTAACCATAGAGAAAAAAAATAATGCAGTTGATACTTGAACACTCCAAGTTTGAACTGCATGGGTCCACTTATATGCAGATTTTTAAAAATTGAAATATAGTTGGTATACAATATTATATTGGTAATATTCGGGTGTACAATACAGTGATTCAGCATTTTTATACCTTACGATGTGATCACCTCAGTAATTCTAGTCATCATCTGTCACCGTGTAAACTTATCACAATATTATTGACTATATTTCCCTCCCCTTTCACCCATCCCCACCCCCTCCCTTCTGGCAACCATCCCTTTGGTCTCTGTTTCTATTAGTCTGTTTTTGTTTTGTTTTGCTCGTTCATTTGTCTTGTTTTGTTTTGCTTGTTCATTTGTTTTGTTTTGTTTTAGATTCCACATATAAATGAAACCATATAGTATTTGTTTTGTCTGCCTTACTTATTTCACTTAGCATTAATACCCTCAAGTTCCATTCATGTTGTTTCAAATGGCAAGATTTCATTTTTTAGGGCTGCATAATATTCCATTGTGTATTCATGTGTGTACGTGATATATGATGTATATATGTGTGTGTGTATATATATATATGTACATATATATATATACACACACACATATATATATCACAGTTTCTTTTTAAAATTAATTTAATTTAATTTTATATTAGTTTTAGGTATACAGCACAAAGGTTAGACATTTATATAATTTATTAAGTGATCCCCCTGATTATTCTAGCACACACCTGGCACCATACACAGCCATTACAATGCTATTGCTTATATTCTCATTCCTGCACTCTATGTCCCCGTGACTGTTTTGTAACTACTAAGTTGTACTTCTTCACCCCTTCCCCTTTTTATCACCAATCTCCTCTAGCCATTCATCTATCAGTGGATGTGTACGTTGCTTTCATTTCTTGGGTATTGCAAGTAATGCTGCAGTGAACATGGGGGTGCATATATCTTTTCAAATTAGTGTTCTCTCTTTTTTCGAATAAATACCCAAAGCCGTGATAATCAAAACAGTATGACGCTGGCACAAAAACGGACACATAGACCAATGGAACAGAATAGAGAGCCCAGAAATAAATCTTTACTTATATGGTTAACTAACCTATGACAAAGGAGGTAAAAATATTCAACGGAGTAACAACGGTCTCTTGAACAAATGGTGTTGGGAAAACTGGACAGATACACGCAAAAAGTGAAAACAAACAACTCCCTTACACCATATACAGAAATAAACTCAAAATTCATTCAAGACTTAAATGTAAGACTTGAAACCATAAAACTCCTAGAAGAAAACATAGGAAGTAAACTATCTGACATCAGTCTGAGTAATATCTTTTTTGGATACGTTTCCTCGAGCAAAGGAAACAAAAACAAAAATAAACAAGTGAGATTACATCAAACTAAAAAGCATCTGCACAGCGAAGGAAGCCCTCAACAAAACAAAAAGACGACCTGCTGAGTGGGAGCAGATATTCGCAAACGATATATCCCATAAGGGGTTGATATCCAGAATGTATAAGAAATTCATACAACTCAATAACAACAGCAACAAAAAAACAACAACAACAATCCAATGGAAATTGGGTAGAGGACGTTAAAAAGACATTTTTCCCAAGAGGACATACAGATGGCCAACAGACACACGAAAAGATGTTCAACATCACTAATCATCAGAGAAATGCAGATCTAAACCACAATGAGATACCACCTCACGCCTGTCAGAATGGCTCTTACCAAAAAGTCAACAAATAACACGTGTTGGCGAGGAAGTGGAGAAAAGGGAAGCCTCATGAACCGTGGGCGGGACTGCAAACTGGTGTGGCCGCTGTGGAAAACAGTGCAGAGGTTCCTCAAAAAGTGAAAAGTAGATCAATGTGAACTAATTCCGTTCCTTCATAGCCCTGCTCTGGAAAAATGGGCAGCACGCCCCTCAGAGCCAACAGAGACTTTAGGGACCCCAAAATTCACATGGCAGGCGGGAGGCCCAGGCAGGGTTTGCACGCGGCCAGAGCACCGTCCTGCAGACGAGCAGTCATGGCGTCTCTAGCTTAAGCCTCAGGCATGAACCTGCCAATACTAGGTTGTTTATTTCACTTCCAAAGTCAAGTTATTGGAATTCTCTTCTTTTGGGTGTCCATGTCAGGGACATTATCAATCACTCGTTATGAATTATGACATGATTTTGAGGTGATATAAAATAATCCAGCCCAGAAGCCAACAGAAACTGCTTCTCTTCTGAGCGTATTGGATGCACAAACCGTCACCTTCTCTCATTATATATACAGGGCAAGCCACTGTCATTTCTCACTGCTCCCTATTCCTGTTCACCGAGTTTCTCTTAAAAGACTTAAAAGTTGAGCCCCATAGGCCTTGATTCAAGGGAAGGAAAGATGGAATCAGAACAGAAACCTTTCCTTCGAGGTCTCCTACGATGGCAGTACAGCACGGTGGAGAGAGTGCCAGCTTTGGGGACACTCAGACTGAGCTCCACTGCCACCTCTGTCAAGTGCCGTTAGTAGCATCTCAACTGTCAGTAGGTCCTTTATTTTTCGGAGGCGCAGTGTTTCCTCGTCTGGAAAATGGTGTGCAGTGGGTCTCAGCGACCCACTTTCGCTTTCTCCCGTCGCTTTAGCTTCTGTTTTAAATGCATCTCCCCGGACCTCTTCCAGGAATCTGGCAGCGGGAGCGTTGCCCTTTCCTTGGAGAGTGGGCGCTCTCAAGCATCCTCGTGCCTCTTGAGCCTGGACCAGTGCTTTGGGGTTTTCAGTCTGCAAACTGCAAATGCAAAGCAGACTTCTGCTGCACGCTCAGATGGCACAGAGCTTTGCGTGCCTCCAGCAGTCAGGCAGAAGGTTCCTGATGGAGCACGTTGGAGGGTGGGGCCTGTCGCTGAAAGCTTTATCCACTGGAGACCAGATGGGCTCTGAGGCCGCCAGCTTCTTGGCCCTGGAAAACGGGACTTCTGAGAAAAGACTTATCCCATTGTGGGTATAAGGTACCCTGATCCAGAGGCCCATGACAGAACCAAAAAAAAAATATTAGAACGGGAATTGCACAGTTGTACAATGTGGCCTTGCACAAGTTTTAACCCCTCTGGAACAGTGTTTTTCCCTTTTGAAAATAGAGATAGTAACCTCTGATCCACTTATTTCCCAGGGAAGGATAAAAACAAATCATGGGCAGGCATGACTTAAAAGCCTCACTGTTCTATTTAGACATCTGTTTACTATCATCATCATCATCATCATCATCATCATCATCATCATCATTGCAGAGGGCTTAATCTACATAGCCACCTCTGGAATGAGAGCTAGCAGAGCCTAAGACTAGGAGAACTGGTTCAACCAGGGTTCAAGCCCCGCTGGGAAATACAGTCCACATGACTTTGCACTCGCTGGTAAACATCAGATTCTAGAACAGAAAGAGGACAACAAATGAGTGAAACTTAGGCAACGGGACAACAATTGCTCCAGTAGAGTAGGATGCTCACCCTGAGCAAGCAGAAAAACAAACGGACATGTACCCGACGTGAGAGCCACCAGGTCACACATGTCGTGAGTGATGTTTTCGGGTACAACAAAAGATGGCGCTGTGTCTCTAAAGAGCTTTTGACAAGCTTCTGGAAAATCTTGAATGCTTTTGGGAGCCTCCAAAGAACTGATCTCATATGGAGGAACTTTCCCAACAGCTGGCCCTGAGAACTGAGGTCCCTTTAGGAGGGACCTTCTTTCTGAAGGGCAGTTGAACTGATGTCGTTTTGAAGAATCAGCCTCAGGGTTGGGAAGTCAACATTGGTAGGCTCCAAAAAAATGGGAGGAACAAAACACAACACGGCCTTAGAGCAAGGGCCCAAGCGTACAGGGCCCGGGTCAAAGACGTGGTGAGGAAGGAAGCAAAGGATGATGTGATAAGCCAGTGTCCGGTGCAGGCGGACTGGAGGTGGGGAGGGCATGTTTCAGCTCCCGAAAACTGGACCGGAAGCGGGCTGGACACCGCAGTCCTCTCCTGGTGGTCCCCCTCCCCTTCCCAGAGTCCCAAGACTGACATTCTATGTCTTGACCTTCGTCTCCCAATTTCCCAGGAGCCTGGTCTCCAGAAGGTTCCTGCTAGGCTGGGCCAGCAAGCCTAGCGCTTTCCTCCTTGTCCCTGAGTAAGCTTCCTTACCTTCCAGTCGGTTTCTGTGTCTACCATGGCTGGCCTGGGTGAGTCCTGGACGCTCTACTTCTGTGCTCCACTTTCGATCCTTTTGCTTCTGTCTCGATCCCCATTTCCCCCCCGCCTCACGTCCACGTTCTCTTTCTGCCCAGTCCCAGAGTGACTCATAGGTGATGTTCCATGTACTGACAAGTGAATTCCTTACGACTGCTTGGTGCGCCGCATGGGAAAGGATTACATGGCTGTAACTGGGCCGGGCGGGGGAGAGCCCCATGGCTGAGCAGCGCGGTACATGACAGGGGTGTGCGTCTGTGGGGGGTTGCGAGTTGCTGTATGGGATCTCTATATTTGTCCGCTGGGCGGAACGCCCTTGGGTAAATGCTTTGAGAATGTCCTAGGCTTTGATTTAGGCTTATTTGAAATTCTGACTTTTGGATCATTCCCAGCCGTCACCCTCATCCTTCCTTGGCCACTCACCTTAGGACAGCCTGTAAGAACGTGCGCTTGAATATTAGATAAGCCCTCAGGACTCCAGGCCCAGTGGACACCAGGACTTCGGACTTCTGTCTAGCAGGCGCGTGTTGGGAGAACAGTGGAAAAGTCCAAGGTGCAGAGGACAGAAAAGTGACAGCCACTGTATATTTTAAGTGCCCAGTCCAGTGTCAGGCAGGACTAGACAGGATAAAGGGAACACAAAGTTGCCATCTCATGCCAACTCGCAGTCTCCATGCCCACGCTCAAATACCTGTCAGGCCATTATCAGAACTCATCGATCCAGCAATATGTGTTTTTCTTGCTAGGCATCCTGGAGGGACATAAACTGCTAAGAAATAAAGGATATATTTTACTTTTTTTTTTTTTTTTTACAGCTAGGTCTCACAATGCCTCCCTCTAATTTTCAAATAGGCCCTTCACATTCCTCAGGAAAGTCTACTTTTACCAAGTGCCCAGAAATTCCCAAAGATCCTTTTCCATAGTTGTATAAGTTAAACATTGTATTTACCCGTGAATACGATGGTTTTTGTTAAAGATTTTGCTTCCTCACATTATATGTCCAGAAATCAGTGACTCCTTGATTCTCTGAGAAATCTAAGCTTGTCTTCTACTCAGCCAGGATTACCATGTATGGTTGTGACAATTTTCACTGTCCAGGGGCACCCAGTGACGGGGGAGGTGGAAGCTGACGTTGATCCTGTGTTTGGAAGTAACACCTTCTCGTTCTCGCAAAGGGGCTCTGTGGTTTGGCTGTGGTTAGTCGTATCTTCTCCAGACTATGAGGTGGCTGTTCGGCTTCCTGCATCAGAGGCGTTTGCTAGATAAGAAGGGTGAGGGCAGAGAGTGAGGAAATACGCGAGATGACTCATTCCCACTTAAAGAGCTTTTCTAGAAGCCCTATTGAGAGACTCCCATTTGCATCTCATTGACCCAGACTTTGTCGCATGCCCGCTCTCAACAGCATAGAAGGCTGGGAAATGTGTATCTTTTTTAAACTGAGAAAATTGTCAGACCAAAAAAATCAGAATATTCTTACTAAGCAGGAAAGATTAAAGAATGCACAGATGAAATATATCTTTCACAGTAATTGTAAGAGTCAATCATTCAGAAACATTTTGGGGGAGCTATATGCGCCAGGCTCAGACAATATCCTCATTATTAAGCACTGCATGACCGCATATGCAAATACCGAATAAATTGTCTTAGTATCATTTGCAGTAATCTA
>NW_006433948.1:923472-940924 GCF_000325575.1 Pteropus alecto | reverse complement strand
CACACTAAATTGCAATATATTCTTTAGTTCCAATTTTATTGATATGTAACTGGCGTATAACAATGTATAAGTCTAATGCGTATGACACAATGATTTGATATATAAATATATTGCAAAATGATTCCCATAATAACTTTGGTTAATATCAGTCACCTCACACGGTCACAGTTTTTTTCTTGTGATGAGAACTTTTACCTACTGTCTTAGAAACTTGAAAAGCATACAATACGCTGTTGTTAACTGTCGTCACTGTGCTGTATCATACATCCCATAACTTCTTTTTAAAAATTCATTTATTTATTTTAATTAGTTTCAGCTATACAGTACATTGGTTAGACATCTATATAGTTAATAAAATGATCTCCCCAATTGCTCCTTCCCTCCCGTGACCCTCCACTGAGCATCATATTAATGCTGACTGCATTCCCCATGCCGTGTTCCCCATCCTCGTGACCACTATCAACTACTAATTTGTACTTCTTTAACCCTTTACCCCATTCTCCCAGTCCCCCAACCCCACTCCCCTCTGTCCGTCACCAGATTGTCCACTATATTTGTGAGTCTGTTTTTGATTAATTTGTTCTTTTAGTTCCTTAGATTCCACATATAAGTGGAATCACATGGTATTTATCTTTCTCTGTCTGACTTATTTCACTCAGCATAATAACCTCTCGGTCCATCCATGTCGTTGCAAATGGTAGGATTTCATTTTTTTTAATGGCTGAGTAATATTCCATTGTATACACATCCCATAACTTCTTAATCTTATAACTGGATATTTCTATCTTTTTACCACCTTCACCCATTTCCCTCACCCCCACCCCCTGACACTGGCGACCACCAATCTGTTCTCTGTTTCTGTGAGTTCAGCTTTTTCAGAATTCGACTTTCTCTGTAGAGTTATTTCATTTAGCATAAAGCCCTCAAGATTCATTTATGTCGTCACAAATAGCAAGTTTTCCTTTTTTTATGGCTAAATAATATTCCATTCTCTGTATATACATCACATATTCTTTATTGATCTGTTGATAGACACTTAGGTTGTTTCCATGTCTTGGCTATGGTAAACAATGCTGCAATGAACATGGATGCAGATATTTAAGATAGTGATTTTACTTCCTTCAGATATATCTACTCGGAAGTGGGATTGCTGGGTCATATGGAAGTTCTAGTTTTATTTTTTTGAGGATCCTCCATACCCCTTTCCATAGTGACTGTTCCAAATGACATTTCCACCAGCAATGTACATTCCCTTTTATTCACCTCCTCACCAGGTAGGTATTATTATCTATTCCCATTTTTATAATAACCATTCTAACATGTGTGAAGTGGTATCTCGTGGTTTTGCTTTGCATTTCCCTGATGATTAGTAAGAACCTGTTCATGTACTTTTTGGCCATTTTTATGTCTTATTTGGATAAATGTATATTCAAGACCTTTGTCGATTTTACAATCAAATTTTTTTGTTGTTGTTTTTTGATATCGAGTTTTGGGCTATTAATCCCTTATCATATATATGGTTTGAAAATATTTTCTGCCATTTCATAGGTTACCTTTTAATATCCTTAATTATTTCTTTTGCTGCATAGAAGATGTTTCATTTGGTGTAGTCAGTCTCAGGTGTTCATTTTTACTTCTGTTAATTGAGCCGTTGGTGTCATATCCAAAAACTCAGTGCGAAGACCAGTGTCAAGGAGCTTTCCCTCTATGTTTTCTTCCAGGAGTTTTATGGCTCCAGGTATTACACTTAAGTCCTTAACCCATTTTAAGTGAATTTTTGTACATGTTGTGGGATAGGGGTCTCAATTTCATTCTTTTGAATCTAGTTTTCCCAGTGCAATTTATCGAATAATTAGTTATACTTTTCCAATTGAGTGTTTTTGGCTCCTATGTCAAATAATAGTTGGTTGTGTATGCATAAGTTTATTTCTGGGCTCTCAGTTCTGTTCACTTTCTCTACGTGTCTGTCTCTTTGCCATTATCTTACTGTTTTGATTACTATACCTTTGTAATATAGTTAAAAACCAGGGAGTGTGGTGCCTGTAGTGTTATTCTTATTTATCAAGATTATGTTGGTTCTTTGGGGTCTTTTGTGGTTTCATACGAATTTTACAATTATTTTCTCTATTTTTGTGAACAACGCCATTAGACTTTAGACAGGAATTGTATTGAATCTATGGGTGGCTTTGTGTAGTACGGACATTTTAACAACGTTACCTCTTTTAATTCATGAACATGCAATATCTTTCCATTTGGTCATGCCTTCTACAACTTCTTTCATTAATAGTTTAGTTTTTGGTGTGTGAATCTTTTGTTTCCTTGGTTGCATTTATTTCGAAGTATTTTATTGATTTTGATGTGAGATTATTTCTTTTTCAGATAGTTTATTGTGTGCATACAGAAATGCAATTGCTTTTTATGTTGATATTTTTTATTCTGAAACCTTACTGAATTCATTTATTATTTCTAACAGGCTGTGTGTGTGTGTGTGTGTGTGTGTGTGTGTGTGTGTGTATTTGTGTAGTCTTTAGATTTTCTATGTACAATATTATATCACCTTCTAACAGAGAAAGTTTCCTTCTTCCTACCAACTTGGATGCCTTTTATTTATTTTCCTTAATTGCTCTGTCTAGGACTTTCAGTGCTATTTTGAGCAGGAGCGGTGGGAGTGGGCCTCCTTGTCTTGTTCCTGATCATAGAAGAAAAGCTTTCAAACATTCACCATTGAGTATGATGTTAGCTGTACGTGCTTGTTATATGTGGCATTTATTATGTCGAGGTAGGTTCCTTCTCCACTCAATTTGTTGAGAGTTTTTATTATGAAAGAATATTGGACTTTTTAATGTGTTTTTTTACATCTCTTAAGAGGAGCATGTTTTTTTTTTTTAAAATCCTATGAATGTAGCATATCACATTTATTGACTTGCGTATGTGTAACTGTCCTTGCGCCCCGGGGGTAAATCACTCTCGATCATGCTGTATGGTCCTTTCAATGTGTTCTTGCATTTGGTTCACTTCTATTTTGTTGAACTTTTTTACATTTATATTTTCAGGTATATTCACCTATAGTTATATTTTCTGGTAATATTCTTATCTGATCTTAGTATCAGAGTAATGTTGGCTTCATTAAGGGACTTTGGGTGTGTTTACTCTCTTTGATTTTTTGTAAGAGTTTGAGAAGGATTTGTGCTAATTCTTCTTTAAATGCTTCATAAAATTCACCTTCAAAGCCATCCGTTTCTAGGATCTCATTTGTTTTACCATTTGCATAGACTATATTATTCCAGCCCTTCATTCTGAGCCTATGCATGTTCTTAAAGCTCAAGTAAATCTCTTGTAGCCAGCATGTATTTGGTTCTTGTTTTTTCATTCATTGAGTCGCTCCATGTCTTTTGATGGAGAATTTAATTCATTTACATTTAAGGTGATTATTATTAATAGGTGAGGACTTACTTATGTCATTTCATTGTTTTCTGGCTCACCTTTTTTATTTCCTTTTTTAAAAATCCCTCTCATTCTATCTGTCTTTGTTATTTGATATTTTCCATGGTGGTACACTGATTCACTTCTTTTCATCTTGTGTAAATGTACAGTAGGTTTTTGCTTTGTGGACACCCTGACACTTTCATAAAATATCTCATAGATTTAATAGTTTATTTTGTACCAGTAACTATAACTGCATATAAGAACTCTACCCTTTTATGCCCCTCCGAATTTTATGTTTTCGATGTCACAATTAATATAATTTTATATTGTGTATCCATTAACAAAGTATTATAACTGTAGCTATTTTAATACTTCTGTTTTTTTTAACCTTTACGCTAGAGTCAAGTGATTACCATGCCACCATATTACACGTAGAGTATTCTAAATTTGACTCCATACTTACCTTTGCCAGCGTGTTTTATATTTTTATGCATTTTCATGTTATTAGTAACCTTTTATTTCCGCTTGAAGAATTCCTTTCAGCATTGCTCATAAGGCAGGTTTAGTGGTAATGAACTCAGCTTTTGTTTTCCTGTGAAAGTCTTTATTTCTCCTTCATTTCTGAGAGACACCTTGCTGGATAAAGCATTCTCGAATGGCAGGTTTTCTTCTTTGAGCAATTTGAATATACCATCTTATTCTTCCTGGCCTCTAGGGTTTCTGGTGAGAAATCTCCTAATGGCCTTTTGGGGATTCCCTTGTAAGTACCAAGTTTATTTTCTCTTGCTGATTTTAAGATTCTCTCGTTGTCTTTGATTTTTTACAGTATTAATATTAATATGTTTTGGAGAAGATCTCTTTGAGTTTAACTGGGTTGTGTTTCTATGAGCTTTGTGAACTTGAAACACAGCCAGTATACTAGATGTAGTTTCATTGCTTGTGCAGATAACA
Organism: Pteropus alecto; assembly: GCF_000325575.1. Lineage (NCBI taxonomy): Eukaryota > Metazoa > Chordata > Mammalia > Chiroptera > Pteropodidae > Pteropus > Pteropus alecto. The sequence continues at coordinate 936,547 of NW_006433948.1, read as the reverse complement.
CATCCTCTGATACCTGGTGTGCAGGTATTGATTTGGCCGATGCTTTTTTATCCATACCTGCTAGTAAAGACCACCAGAAACATTTCTTGTTTACTTGGAAAGGCCAGAAGTTCACCTTTCCTTTTCTACCTCAGGGGTATATCAAGTCTTTTTAACCTCATGTCATAATTTGGTTCACAGGGATCATGATTATCCTTTGTGGGCATTATGCTGATTGGATCTAGTGAGCACGATGTAGCCACTGCATTAGATTTATTGATAAGACATTTGCGTGTCAGAAGGTGTGAAATAAATCTGACAGAAAATAAATCAGGGGCCTTCTAACTAAGTGGAATTTTTAGGGATCCTGTGGTGTGGTACATGTTAGTTAGGGTATCTCTTCTAGAGTGAAAAGTAAATTGTTACATACAGCGCCTCCTATAACTGAAGAGATGGACAATGCCTAGTGAGCCTCTCTGGATTCCGAAGGCAACACATTCTTCACGTGGCTGTGCTGCACCCAGAGACCGGAAAACGTGTCAGTTTGGAGTGGGACTGCAGACAAGAGAAGGCTCTGTAACAGGTCCATGCTGCCATGCAAGAGTCTGTGCTACTTGGGCCGCCCAGATCCAATGGTTCTTGAAGTGTCAGTGGAAGAAGGGGGACTGTTTGGGGACTGTCTGGAGACTTTGGAAGGCCTCAGTATCTGAGTCGAAGCTCAGAAACTTCGGATTTTGGATCTAAGCTGTACCATTCTTTGCAGATAATGTTTCTCTGAGGAACAGCTTTGGTTTGCTACTAGGTCTTAGTAGAGACTGAACGCTTAACCATGGGCTCCCAAGTTCACAAGCTTTCCACTCTGAACTCAGTATTTTCTGACCCACCGCACTGTGAAGTTGGGTGTTTACACCATCGCTGTGTCTTTGGCGCAGGTAGTATATGGGAGTGGGCTCAAGCAGGACTTGAAGGCACAAGTAAGTTATGTGGAGAAGTGACCAGATAGCCACGGTTCCCATTTCTGCTCCATTACCTTCTCTCAGCTGACCTGGACCTGAGCCTTGCAGGGAGTTTCCTATGCTTGGGGGACAGAGAAAGAGGAAACGAGGGCCTGGTTTGTGGACAGTTCTGTACAATATTCAGGGCCACCCAGAAGTGACAGCTCCAGGACTACGACCCCTTCCTGGGACATCCCTGAAAGGCAGTGTTAAAGGTTAATCCTGCCAGCGGGTGGGTTTTTAGCACCGAGTTGTTCATTCTGCCGGGAAGGATAGCCGTGCCGATGCGCACCTGTATACCGCTCATGGGCTGTGGCCAGTGGTCTGCCAGTACGTTTAGGCAACTGGAAGGACTGTGATTGGATAATTTAGACAAAGGAGGTCTGGAGAAGGAGGATATGCCTAGGCCTTTCTGAATGGGCGAAAAGCGTGAAGGTATCTACGTCTCATGTGAATGCTCAGCACAGGGTAACCTCAGCAGAGAAAACAATAATCAAGTGGTAGGATGACCCATTCTGTGAACAACAGTTAGCCTCTTCCCCCATCCGCTCTCGTCGTTGTCCACTGGGCTCATGAAAAAAGCAGCCACGATGCAAGTATGGAACTTATGTATGGAGTTAGCAACTTGCACTCACCAAGGCTGACCTGGTCACAGCCACTGCTGAGTTCTGAGTCTGCCAACAGCAGAAATGAACACTGGTTCTCCAATACGACACCGTTCCTTGGGCGATCAGCCTGATGTCAGGGCGATTACACTGAACCACTTCCATCATATGAGGAGTAGCACTTTGATCTTCCTCAAATGAACACTGACTCTGGACGCAGACACTCCTTCTCTGCATGCAGTGCTTCTGCTGAAATTACCATCAACGGTAATTTAGCATGCCTCGTGCATCCTCATGTAGTTTGTATTAGTCAGTGGGGCTGCCCTGATGGAATATCATGCACTGGGCGACTTAAAGAAAAAAACATTTATTTTCTCACAGTTTAGAGACTAGAGTCCCAAGTCCAAGTCCAGTAGGGTTAGTTTATTCTGGGAGGCCTCGCACTGCGTGCTCACGTGACCTCTTCTCCCTGTGCCTGTGGGGGAGGGAGAAAGACAGCTTTAGTGTCTCTTCTTGTAAGGACACTAATTCTATCTGAACAGGGCCCGCCCTTATGACCTCACCTAACCTTAACCACTTCTTCATTCCAAATACATCACTTTGGGGTTAGGACTTCAACATAGGAAGCTTGGGAAGGATGCAATTCCGTGCATAACCTTATCGTTCAAAACATTCCTTGCTTCTAATCAAGGAATTTACTTCACCACAAATGAAGCACTGCAATGGGCCGATGCTCGTGGAATTTATTGGTTTTACCATTTGCCCCAGCATCCTTTTGAAGACTCGGTTACCACATCAACTAAGGGACCACACCTTGCAGGACTAGAGCAAGGTTGTCCAGGAAGCTGTTTAAACTCTCAATCAGCATCTAATATATGGTGCTGTTTCTCCTACACCCAGCACTCACGAGTCCAGGAGCCAAAGGGTAGAAATAAGAGTGGCACCATTCATTATTACCACTAGGGATCCACTGGCAAAACTTTTGCTTCCTGCCCATGTAAACTTTTGATCTGCTGGCCTACAGGCCTTAAAGATTTGCAAAGGGAGGAAAGCCTCCACTAGTAGATGCAACAGTGATCCCTTTGAACTGGAAGTTAAGACTGCCACCCAGCTAATGTGGGCTCCTCATGCCTCTGAACCAACAGGGAAGGAGGTGAGTTATTGTGCTGTCTGGGGTGACCGATCCTGATCGCCGTGGGAAATTGGGCCAGCCCTCCGCAATGAAGGAAAGTAAGAGGGTCCTCAGTACAGGAGATTCCTTACGGTGTGTCTTAGTACTGGCATTCCCTGGGATTAAAGCCAGTGGAAGACCACAAGGAGCCCGTCAGGCAGGACTGCTAATGGTCCAGACACTCCAGGAATGAAGGTTTGGGGCCTGCCACATGGTACAGAACTGCCACCAGCTGAAGTGTTTGCTGAACACAAAGAAAATACGGAATGCGAAGTGGAAGAAGGTAATTATTAACACCAGTTGCAGAAGTGAGGACTCTAATTGTTGTATTTCTTTCTGATTTTTTTACGAGTATGTTTGTATACATATGTATGTTTGCATGGACGTACATATGTATGTACGAGTTTATACCTTTGTTTTCGTCTCTCTTTTATCCCCTTTTCACGTAAGATGTATTGACTTTCTGTCATAGTATTTAAGTATTGTTAACTATACATCATAGTATATAAATAACAGGTTATGAGGAAAAAAGTGAATGTTACTCAAGGAATTTGCTTCGTCCTTTGAGAGAAAGGTTTTAGTGCATTATTGGTTGTATGTAGGGTAGTTGTATCATGTTAGGCAGAAATGTGACCTTGTTATTGTCTTTATTTGGAGAGTAAGTATGATTTAAGGAGACGTTTATGGGTGCCAAGTTGACAAAAGCTAGAATGCAATGGTTAATTCTATGTACCAGTTTGACTCGATTATAGTGCCCAGTTGTTTGGTCAAACACCTGTCTACACGTGGCAGTAAAGGTATATTTTAGATGTGATTAGCATTTAAATAAATATAGTTTGAGTAAAGCAAATTAGCACCATTATGTGGATGCACCTCATCTAGTCAGTTGAAGGCCTTAAAAGACCGAGGTCCCCAAGGAAACAGGACTTCTGCTTCTCTACCGCCTTTGGGCTCAAGATTGCAGCATCAACTTTTGCCAGAATTTCTAGAATGTTGGCGTGCCCTGCAATTTGAGATGTGCCAGCATCCATAATCATGTAGACCAATTCCTTAATATTAAAAAAAAAATGAATGTGTACATACAGTCCTATCGATTCCGTTTTACTGAAGAACCCTTACTAATACGCATGGGTTGGTATGGCACTATTGTTTTAGTGTGTGTTGTTTGGCTGGAGTAAAGCAGTATCGTTCAAAACATTTTGTCAAGCTATATTACTCCTTTGATGGTCTTTTGGCTAGAGAGAGCAGGTGCTTGTTGCAGAGGGTTTTTTTCTTTTGTGTGTTCCCTCGGTGTTTCTGGGTTTCTGGCTTCCTCAGCTGCGCGTCTTGGATCACAAGCAGAAGGAAACCTCCCTTCTCAATGTCTCTTGCCAGTCTGATTTTTTTCCTTCACCTTTTAGAGTCTTGTTATATTTATTTTATATAGAACATCCAGGGTTTTTAGTTGTACATCATATAAGGAGTAAGGGAAATTACATCTGCGCCATCTTCCCAGAAGCAAAAATCTATATGAAATTTTTAAGTTTTTCTTTTCTTCAGTCATTATACCGTATAGTCTTGTGACTCCTCTGAGGTAGGCACACCTCACTTTTGAGAATTCTACTCTAAAGAATGACTCTTTAGGAAATAAGAAGTAAAGGAACAAACACAGGGCCAGAAGTCAAGACAACTGGGTTCTAGTCCTAGTTTGACTACCGTGTGACTTTATTCCAATCATTCCTTTCTCTGGGTCTCTGTTACTTTGTCTCAAATACGAAGATAAGAGCTACCTTGACCACCTCTCAGGACTATGGGATACATTTTTTAAAAGAAGTTTGAAAATTATGTACAAATATTATTAATAATTACTAGAAATCCAAGACTTGGGTAACAGCTTTATGCATCTAAGCCAATAGGAGCACATATGATATTCCGCGCAGGAGCTCCTGGGGGTGTGGAAAGGATGGAGACGGGGAGCACTTTGAGAAAAGCATCAACTTCTAAGGAAATCTACATGGGGAGGGGAAGAAGAAGTTAGGATTTTTGTATGGAGCCTTTCTATAGTTCTTCTGGTTTTAAGAAACTCACTGTTTCTCTAAGAACGGAAGATTTATTTTAAGGACACGTGCCCAGGAGCACAGGAAAAGCAAATCATCTGATATTCAATAAAAGAGGGAACTATAGACTGTGCCAAAGAAGGCCCAGGGATTCCGGCAGCTGGAGGTTATAGCTCCTCACTCCAGTAGCCATCTATAAATAAGTCTCCATTACTGTGCGATTTCCCATTTCAATTATGGCCAGTTTGATCAGAGTTCCTGTGCCTCCTGACGTCTGCTTACTCGTGGTTCTGTTTCCACAGGACTTAGGCTTCAAATTGGCCCATTATGGTTGCCCCTGTCTCTGTTTACCTTATAACGTTTTAGATTCTCGTCCTACTGCTAACTGTCCTTCTCTATGTATTTCTTGATGCAGCTTCTCAACAAGGAGAGAATTACCCCAAGAAATCTTTCTGTGGCAGACAATGGCATAGGTCTCAGGCAAGTCTGTGGCTAGGTTAACATTTCATTAAGCTTGCACCCCGAGTTTAATAGCCATGGCTGTACATGGAAGCAAAGTCGCATATTCCTTTAGCAGAGGCTGAAGGTGTGCCCAGCTCTTGATACAAAACCCATGGCGAGGGCAGGCTTCGGTGCTGGTGTCCAGTACACGATGAATAATGCACGGGTTATGGTATGTAAAGAACCCATTGGAAGAACATTGAGGAAGAGAAGACCATGGCTCAGCGGTTTAGATTATTCAGAGACCAAAGAGAGAATAATTCTCTCCCTTTCTTCATACCGGAAAATGAATAGTCCTGAATTCAATCTTTTTTCCAGGCTCCTTTTTGTGCTTAAGTCTTTGGACCTGAATCCACGGCCTCTGGGATTTGTGCCCTCCCAGTCGTCATCCTGCTGGCTCAGTAAGTGACTCCTTTATGGACATTCTCGATGCTTTACTGTGTCTTTATTATCCAAGTGTCACCTTTTTTTCTTGTTAATGATCAAGCTGAGTCATAAGCCTTGTATCTCAAGCAGTTTAGAGCTAACATTAATTTCGTGCTCCGTTATTAATGGGTTGGTTTCATCCAGAGCCATTTTGCACTTCAGGTATCAGGAGGAAGCCGTTAACCCCTGCCCTCCCCTTGTGCTTGTCACCAGCTTGCCTTCTGCTTCCGTCCGCATGCGTAGCATATTGAATGGCATGTCTTAGCACTCATCTTTCTTGGTCCTTGTCTCTGCGTATAGCACCTGCTCGAAAACTCTGTCGGACAAAATAACAGCTAGCCATCCATCCATTGCCGCAGCCAGTGGGCTCTGTTAGTCCGCCTAGATCGTCTGTCAGCAAGGGTGACAAGCAGGCAGTACGCCAGTCAGTCACCGAGCCTGTATATCAGCGCGTCAGTCTATCCGAAGATAGCGCATCAGAATTGCACCCGATAATATAGAAAACAGAAAACAGGAACGAAATAATCACACTGCCAGACAGCTCAATCACACAGGAAGAAGTTCGTCTGATAGACAAACGAGAAGTCATTCAGCCGGTCGTGCCATGAGCCACACTGTCAGCGAGTCGTCCTAGCCGCCGAGTCAGTTTGCCCCTCGTTCCGCCAGTTCGTAAAACAGCCAGTCGGAAATTTAGTTCATTTGCCAGGTGCCAGTCACCTGGTAAGCGTGGCAGCCGGTGGGCCGCTGAAGCACCACAGGCGAGAGCTGACATGTGGACCTTTCTTTGAACTTGCGGTGCTTGCAACAGGCAGCATGAAACAGAGCCAGCCCATAACGGCTCAGGTCACATGTCATTTCCCCAGTCACCTTCTAAGGGAGCAGGGCCATTGCTGGGATGTACAGTGCCTTTGCGTAAATTATAAAAAGATACTTCCCCACCCAAAATGAGCTGCAAAGAAGGGGCAGCTTCGGGGAACGATGAGGAAAAGGCGCTCCCTTTTCCTGACACAAGCCCAAGCCAGGGCCCAAGTCCAGGCCTGGCAGAGCGTGGGCTGGATTTAGCGCCTCTGTACAAAACATCTCGTTTGCTACCTGCGAAGGTCCTGTCTGAAGGACTTTTTCCGACACAGCCTAGAGTCGCTTCAGATATTCTGCATTGTCTCTGTCAACTCGGCGTCACCAAATTCAGAGTTATGCTTTCCCGAGTCGCCTTCCTCATATGGCTTCAGGTTAGTTTTCCAGCAGGGAAAACTTTCAATATATGTTATTGGATGAGCGAATAAGTCATGGATGAACCCTGCAAATAATTTCTTATATTTTCACAACACATCAAGCATTATTTGTTTGCAGCATACAATCCTCCAATTACCCGATTTCATCCACACAGCCATTGAGTGAGGTGGGTAGGGATTCTGACCCTCATTCTATAGGTGGGAAGAGTCAAACCGCAATGTGCAGTCTAAACAATTGCCCTGTGTTCCCACCGAGTGGCTGTTGGAGTTGGTTGTTGACCACGGACTTCCCGAGTCACGGTCTGGCCTCTTTCTTCATCCTAAAGAAATTACAACCATCATAATAGGAAAAAAGAGCGAAGCCAAGCTTCATTGAGGGACTGGAGGACAGGGTCACAGACCAGAGTCTGACAGACTTGTTGGCGGTACCTGTGCTCCACAGTTGGCTTAAACACAAGGACACGAAGATGAAGCAAAGGAAATGGTCAATTGGGCCGGAGCTTATGTCTTGCCCGCAGGTTCCTCGTGCCCACCCTCCGCTAGGTCTTGTGCTCCCCCTGGTTTGGACTCCCCTAAAACCCGCACCCACAATTCCATAAGTGCTCACCCCACCATTCAGGGGATGCCCAGAAGCTCACATTTTTAGTTGTACTAATAGGCAGAGGGCTTGGGAGGCCAACATATTACTCGCTCCGAGGTAACATGTTGGTATTGTAACCTGGAGACGATGCCTTAGCTCGAAAGAGTAAGCTGGTGGTACAATTTCGAGAAGTGTTTGAGGCCAGTGGGCAAGATCTTGCTATGTACGGTTTCATTATATTTTGTTGTTTGCGTTTAATGATTTTCCAGCATCTCAACAATTCCTTAAGAAGTGTGCTATAAACAGACAGCTGGGTAGCTTTGACTACCACCAAAATGGGCCAGAACGAATTCGTCACCATTTCCACCTGAACTTTCCTCAGATTCGGAGATCACTGGCTCATATTTCTCAAACATCTTCTGTGCCAGACGTTCGCGTACCGCGTTGTGACTGACTGCGGGTCGCTTCCCCTCCGTCCATGCTCCCCTTCCTTCTTCCAGAGTCACGATTTGGCTTGGGTCAATGACATACCCATGTAAAATGCTCTCCTACCAGACTCCCTGTAGCCAGAAATGGCCACGTGACCCGGCTGTGGCCAATGAAAGGTAAACAAAAGTCCCCTGGTTGGGGATTCAAGGAAAGAGCTTTTTCCTAACAAAGAGAGGCAGACTCCGTTGGCTTATGCCCCTTTCCCTTTGACCTTCTCCTTCTCATGCTTAGAATGTGATGTCAACTTGAGCACATAAGAAAGAAAGATATAGGCTCGGGTGATAGAGCTCAGATGCACAAGAATGTGATTCTTGATGACTGGGTGGCACCCTGCTCCACTACTCTGGTCTATGTCCAGGCCTCAGGTTAGTGACACAAATAAACTTTCTATTTACTTAAGCCACTTGAGTCGAATTTCTGTCACAGCAACTGAGCATAATTCTAACTGTTGAAATCATCTCATTTACTGTTCCCAACAACACCGTGAGGAAGGTTTTAGTATTCCTTTTGGACATATGAGGAAACAGGCTCAGAGATGTTAAGAGATTTGTCTGTCACACAGCTCAAAGGTGGCAGAGCTTGGATCTCAGTGTCGATTTATCTGACTCGAGTTCCTGTGCTCTTTATTCTATTCCATCATGTGCATAATATCTGCTTCCTGGGAAGGGGGAGATGGTGTGTGCGAGAGGGAGACACACACACACACACACACACACACACACACACACACACACCTTTTGAGAGGAGACTCACTCATTGTTTTCATCATGCATTTTCTAGGTTCCTGATGATACTTAACCATGTCATATTCAAATACGATATGCAATGGGAAGAGCCCAGGAAACCTTGCTCTTGCGTTCTTGGAAAGGAAGACGCAAAATTGCCTTTATTTGTAGATAACAAGATTTTATTTCTAGAAATCCTAAATACGCCCCCCCAAAACTGTTAGATCTAATCAGAAAGTTTAGGAAGGTGGCAGGATACAATATCAACATGTAAAAATCAGTAACTTTTTTTTTCTTCTGTTTTATTGAGATATAGTCGACATAAAACACAGTATAACACAGTAAACACAGTTTACGGTATATAGCGTAATGACTTGACACACATTTATTGTAAAATGATGACCACAGTAAGTTTAGTTAACATCCATCATTATATATAGATACTAAAGAAGAAAAGAATAAAATGCTTTTCTCTTGTGATGAGAACTTTTAGGATTTACTCTCTTAGTAACTTTTAAATACACTATGCAGCACCATTAACTATAGTCATCATGTTTTAAATTACATCCTACGTGCTTATTCACCTTACATTGGAAGTTCATGCCTTTTGACTAACTTTGTTTAATCCTCCAACCCAACCCCCATCTCTGATAACCATGAATATGATCTCGTTTCTATGAAAATTTTTAAGATTCCACATGTAATTGAGATCACACAGTACTTGTCTTTATCCATTTGATTTATTTCACTTAGCATAATGTCCTCAAGGTCCACCCACATTGGCTATATGGCATGATTTTCTTCTTTTTATGGCTGAACAATATTTCATTTCGTATATGTACCACAACTTTTTTTATCCATTTATCCATTGATGGACACTTAGTTTGTTTCCATGTCTTAGCTCTTGCAGATTAAGCTGCAATGAACATGGGGTACAGATATAATTTTGAGTTAGTGTTTTCATTCAGATATATACCCGGAAGGAGAATTATTAAATCATATGTTAGTTTTATTTTTAATTTTTTGAGGAGCCTCCATAGCATTTTCCATAGTACCTGTACCGATTTACGTTCTCACCTACAGTCAACAAGGGTTCCCTTTTCTCTACATCCTCGCCAGTATTTGTTACCTCTTATATTTTTGTAGATAGATATTCTAATACGTCTAAGGTGACATGTCATTGTGCTTTTGATTTGCATTTCCTTGATGATCAGTGACATTGAGCACCTTTTCATAGACCTATTTGCCACTTGTATATCTTCTTTGGAAAAATGTCTATTTTGGTCCTTTGTCCATTATTTAATTGGATTATTTGGTTACTTTTGCTATTGAGTTGTATGAGTTCTTTATATATTTTGGATATTATTTCCTCATCAGATATATGATTTCAAATGATTTTACCATTCTTTAGGTTATCTTTTCTTTTTGTTGATCATTTCTTTTGCTGTGTAGAAATGTTTTAGTTTGATATAATTCCACTTGTTTATTTTGGGTTTTGTTGCTTGTGCTTTAGGTGTCATACCCCCTAAAAATCATTGCCAAGTCCCATGTTGAGGAGTTTTTTTCCTCTATTTTCTTCTAGAAGTTTAATTGTTTCAGATTTTACATTTAAACTTTTAATCCATTTAAGTTAATTTTTGTGAATGGTGTAAGATATGGGGCTAGTTTCCTTCTTTTACATGTGAATATCTGATTTCCCCAGCACCATTTATTGAAGAAACTGTCTTTTTTCCTTTGAGTATTCTTGGCTCCCTTTCAAACGTTAGCTGACTGTATATATGTGGGTTTATTTCTAGGCTCTTGAGTCTGTTTCATTGGTCTGTGTGTCTGTTTTTATCCCAGTACCGTACTGTTTTGTTTACTATAGCTTTATAATGCATGTGGGAATCAGGAACGGTGATGCCTTCCACTTTGTTTGTCTTTCTCAGGATTGCTTTAGCTATTCGGTATTTTTCATATAAATTTTAGAATTCTTTTCTCTACTTCTATAAAAATGATGTTTCTATACACTAACAAAATTATATTAAAGAGAGCTAAAGAAAATGATCCCATTTACAATAGCATCCAAAACAAAAACAAAAATATATGTTAGGAATAGATTTAACCAAGGAGGTGAAAGATCTCTACACTAAAAAACATGAGACCTTGGTGAAATAAATTGAAGAAGATACAAATAAATAGAAAAGTATCCTATGTTCATGGATAGGAAGAATTAATATTGTTAAAATGTCCATAGTATCCAAAGCCATCCATAGATTCAACGCAATTCCTGTCAGAATTTCAATGGCATTTTATACAGAATAGTCATGAAAGAGATGGACTGACAAAAGCTGGAGAACTGGATAGTGACTCCGGGAGCGACAAGACAAATGGCCCTGCAGGAGTTATTTCTTCCATTTCTTCTTGTTCACCTCATCCCAGTAATCCAGTCCGGTCTCCTCATCCTCATTTTGCTCACCTTTCCAGGACTATGAGTGGAACCGGGAACAGTCCTCGTGGTAATTACCAACCTTTTTTTGTCAACATACCTCAAAAATCATTAGTGAATGGGTTATCAGCAACTTCAACTGGCTGATCCCTAAAACTGTTAAGGGCAAAAAAATATTAAACCTTTGATTTATATAGATATCTTTATAAATGTCAATACATGTGACTAAGAGTCCAAATTGCCTTTCTTTGAAGTGACATTACATTTGACTATAAAAGGTGGACTCGGTGTGACAGTCATAAGTATGTTCATTGAAAAGAAAGATTGTTTCTGTAAAGAACTGGTTTCTGTGGAGGGGAGCAGTATTTTTTCTGTGTGAAATTGTTTCTGTAAGCATTGTTTGGATTTGGAAATGTTTCGCAGTGGATATAAACGCTGGGCCCGAGTTTGTTAACTTTAGGTAACACCTCCATTATATTCTCTTGGATTGTGCTTATTGTTATGCTGTTTTATGAGCCTGTTGAAAAGAAGTGCTTTTTATTCTGAAATTCATAAAAAAAGAAAACAATATGCATAGAATGTCACCATTTAACTGTGAGTGGCTATTTCTTGCGTGTCTACCCATTTTGATTTCTTTAATTTTTATTTGCACAGAAACAATCATAAGAAAGTAAACTGCAATTTTCCAATTTGCATGCCTAAAAATGTTTGGTACTCTTTATTTTACCGACTTGTTTACATGAGTCTTTGTGAGATTTAGATGGCATTCTGCTGGTTGTACATGTTGTATCAGTACCGAAAACAGCATTGTATGATATATTTATAAATATATAAAAATACTGTTTCACGTAGTTGGAAATGGTTGTTAAAGTTCTCTAAATTAGTTTGATCTTTGCGGATAGCTTGTGCTCGAGTCTTGCTTATCATCATATAATATTTCTACTGTGGAAATATAATTGTAAATTCTGTTCCATTGGGAACAAAAAGCAAATTATTATAATTTTGATATTTTTCCGGTAAATCATTTTTACTTTTTAATTTAATTCCTACAATAAAGGGAAAATTTTAACTGAGAGATATGGAAATGATATTCCATTTTCCCAAAATCTGTCTATTGGTTATGATGAAATTAAGACACTTTTAAAACATACATCAATAACTAGTATTCTAAAGTAATTTTTAAAATATTTAAATTTTAAAATAAATCATCAAGTTTTTTTTTTTAATTTTAATATGCAGCCTAGCAGTATTTTCTAATTTAAGAGTTATTTTAATGGTTATAAATAATGGGCTATACTTTTTCTGTACTGTCTGAAAATATAGACAATTTATTGTGATCTTCTGCAGGTATTAATTTTTAAATACAGCCAACATGTTGAATTTAAAATATGAATAACTCCAACAATTTCTAATTTACATTTTGCTTTGCTCAAACTTTGCGTGTGTTCATCACCTATGAGTTATTTGTCAGGATGTTTATTCAATGTGAATAGCGTTTCAAGTTGGTATGGGAAAATTGAAGCTAAACATCTCATTGTCACCAGTGTAAAAGAAGTAGGACTCTATCACTTCATCTTGCTCATAATCTAAATTATTATATATGCGTGTTAAAAAAAAATAGAACAGAGAATATTCTAGAATTTGCCAGAAAAGAGTTCTAAAAGACAGCGATGTAGGCGGGAAGGTACAGCTTGTATCAGATGCCTATATTTTATCTCCTGGCTTTTGTTTTCCCTTAAAGGCCCTGGTTCACACTGTTATCCCTTGTAAGGGAACAGCCTTCCTGATAAAATCGGAACAGAGAAATTTCCAGGTTTGGACAGAGGAACTTGGGAAGGAAGGCCTGCAGAAGCCAAGGAGTGGCTGCCCACAGCTCACCCCTCAGAAACATCTCATCCTCCGTGTCCC
>NW_006433948.1:911928-923286 GCF_000325575.1 Pteropus alecto | reverse complement strand
CAGCTCAAGAATGTATGTAAACTACATCCTTTTGGGATTGCATTTGACCATAAATCATCAACACAAACAAACATGCAAACAGACCCAGAGGTTTCAACAAATAAGGTGTTTACTCTTTGTATAACAAAAAACCAAGAGTTAGAGTACAGGACGCGCTGGACATCCATGCCCTGTGTCCTTGTGCCCTGCGCTGTTGTCCCAGGGTGCAGGAGTCCAGCCACAAGATAGGTGGCCGCTGGAGCACCAGACACCGTGTCCGCACTATGGGAAGAAAGGACTGGAAAAGGCCAAAGTTATGTGTCCACTGAGTCTACCCCCTTTACAAAAAACTTTCCTAGAATCTCCACACAAGACTAGGTCATCTGGTCAGCCCTCTGAGAGGCGAGGGAAGCTGACAAGTGGAGATACATTTTCAGGCTGGACTCACTTCGGCCCCAAACAATATCAGAGTTCTGTCAGACAGGAAGACGAGGACACTGATACTGGGGAAGGACGAGTGGTGTCTGTCACACACGTTTGCAGCACAACTGTCAGTGGCTGCCTTTTCACGCGCGAAAAAGCAGTAACTACTAAAATAGATTGAAGACAGAAAGGCTGATGAGAAAAGGAGGCCTTAGTAATGTGGTTAAATTTCCCAAACACGGTTTTGAGGCCAGAAGACAGATATCCTCACTGAGGATATGTCTCTCTTCCACATCATCCTAAAATGTATTTCCAGGCCTGTTTCATTTATGACAGTGGATGGCGCTGGAGTTCACCGGGCTAGCTGTCAGCAGAGGGGCCTGGTAGTGAGGATGGCTGAGGGGGAGGACAGAAGTTTGGGCGGAAGAGGGCGACGTCATCAAAATCTCCGAGGAGGACACGTTCCATCCCCTTCCTTTCCATGAGGCTGCTCTTGGAGGTGTTTCTCGGGGAGGGGTGGAGCTTTCAGGAACTACGGTAGCCCCCTTCTGCGGAAAAGATGGGGCTGCTGTCCCTAACTGTGAAGGAGGAAGCTGGGAACTCCGAGCGATCTTTAGAAAAATTGCCAGGGGCTTGTATTAGGGTTAGGCTGACAGATCACCAAGGTTTCAAGCAGAATGTCGTGATCTGAACCAGACTAAAGGAAGGGGTAGGTCCCTCTCTGATAGTTCCCCTCGTATCCAAAACTGGGACGCTCACACAAAACCCCAAATTCTGACACAAATGACTTAGCCTAGAGCTCTGGGTTATAGAGGGCAAAGAACGAGGCAGGGAGAACTTGTGGAATTCAACTGCGGTGCGGTCGTTGCTCTTTCGCAGGCTGAGAAGAGTCTGGCTTTGCCGCTGACTCGCCGTGTGACCTTGGGTAAGTCCTTTTTCTTCTCTTGCCTTCAACAAGATTGTTGGCCTTTAAGTACTCTTACAGATGTTTAAATTCTGGCATAAAGAGCGAAATGAGATATTCGAAGACCTTTACAAACAGGAGGGATCTCATGTGTCAGACTTGTCAGAGCCTCTGCTCGGGGTGGTGGCAGGGAGCTGTCTAGGATGGTCCCTGAATGTCTGTGTCCCCCAGGCGGCCTGGAGCTAATCGTGAGCTCGCTCTGCTGTATTTCTCTGAGTTCCACCCCAGGGTGTGGTCCTCGCCTTACAAAGCCTGGGAGAGGACCTGGTTAATGAACGCATGTATTCCCTAGAGAGACTGAAGTGGTTTACTCAGCATGAAGAGGTGATAATTTTCTCACTTAAACCACATTTATTATAAACCTAAGTGGAGTTTATTTGGAGAATAATTTAGTTTCTCAAGACAATTGGGGAAAAAAAAAACCTATTAGCAGTGGGAGCCATGGCTCCAAGCAGGTGGCATTTTTATAGTTCTCTGGAGCTGAGAGTAGTGTGGCCAGAAAGGAAATTGGCTCCTTAGCTCTGGGCCAGGACCTGGAAATCTTTATGTTCCTTTTTGGGATTTGCAAGAGGAGAAGCATCCTTGGGCTACAGGGAAAATGGATAAGCAAATAATACAGATACAAACACTCCAGTGACGACATGAGAAGGAGCTCTAGGTTCTGGCTTAAGGAAAAGGTCATCTGGATCAACCATCCCCATTTCATACATTAACTGGAGCCCAAGGGACAGGGACGTGCTCCAATTCCCGCGCGTACACATATGCTCACACTCACAGATGCACCTTACAGTCAGGGAATCACAGATACGCAGTGTTCTCAAGCTGAACCGTGATGAAACATCTCTCAATGCCCCACCTCGGGCTCTGAATGGGGACCCGGAGGCCCGCAGTAGAGAAAATATCAACGCAAGGCCTCACGGGGAATCGGCAGTGTGGGAGGGGACTGTGACCAGAGCTCGAGGTGTCTGGAAACTCCTCGAAGCGGAAAGCTGGGGCCGAAGCAAAGGTTTGGGATACTTGGCACCGGGGCTTAGCACGCAGACCACCCACGGAGCGTGCGCTTGCCCTCTGAGGCCATCCTGTCCTGATGCGCACAGAATAAAGGCTCCTAGACTAGAGGCCCGTGGAAGAACCGCTATGGCCTCCGGCCCTGGGTTTCGATCTCTTCTCGCTTCTCCTCTGCCTTCACTTCTCCTCTCCTCTCCTGGCCTCCGCCGTGCTCCCCGGTTTCTCTCTCCTGCTCCGTTGGGATCAGTCACTCTCCCCAGCCTCCCCCGCCCAGGCTATGTGAGTGGCTCGTTAGAGCTACAGCGTCCATCCCCTACCTCTCTGTGCAGCATCCTCGCTCCGCCATTATCCACAGCAAAATGCCCAATACCGTATCTCAGGTCCGTATACGGGAGCAGAGACCTAGACGACACGTGAATGAGCCCTCCCGTTCGCTGGCCTTACGTGACTTTCAAAGGCAGAGCTCGTTATTCTCAATGACTTTCTTACCGAGGAGCGATTCTGGTTGGAAATGCAAAGGTGGGGAAGGGAGGATGATTTGGGGGGTGTAACTGCCTCTAATATAACACCTTATAGACATGTCATTAAGGATTTAAGATTAGACAATTCTTACTGGGCACTGACTTTGTTCCTGGTTCTGTGTTGGGAGTGGGGGGCAGAAAGGGGGCTGGAAAAAATAACATAAAAAAGCTCCTAGGGCAGACAGAGCAGGTGACTGCATAAGGAACTAATTATGACCTAAGGCTAAAGGCAGTGTGAGCTCAGCAGCTCTTTGGGAAGGAGAGCATGATATCTTCAGTCCAGGGGACAGTGAAGGGACTTCAGGAAGGCCCAGCAGAAGAGCTGGTATTTGAGTGCCAGTTAGAATACTGGAAAACGATTTGACCCGGATGACGGGAGGAAAAGGAACAGGGGGCACAGTCCAGCTCTAGAGGCCTGAAAGTATGGAGCATGCTTGAGCGCTGTGATCAGACTTTTCCAAGGCAGACAGGGTAGCTGAAGGTTTAAAGGTGAAAGTGGCCCGGCTCCTGTCCTGGAGGCAGCGACAGTCATCAGTGAATGCGAAGCCAAGAAGAAACACCATCACTGGTTAGGTTTGATTATGTTTGGTTTTGTTTGGTTTGGGATGGTGATTATGGAAGCGGTATGGACGGTGGGCTGGAGGAAGAGAGGCCTAGAAATAAGGAGACCGGTTAGAACATTTTTAAGGTCAGAACCTAGTCAGTGAAACAGAAAGGAAAGCTATTTAGGCAGAACGAACAATATCCAAGTAATATTGGATCGAGGTGTTTATCGGTCACCTTCCACGACACTAATAACGCTGCAGGACAATCACAGAATCTCCATGCTGTAAACAATATGGATTTATTTTTTACTCGGGTGTCCACAGGTCATCTGCGCTCAGTCCATCCAGTCTGGGCCTGTCTTGGATTGGCTGCAGGGGTGAGAAGCTGCGCACAATGCTTAATGTCCAGCTTCAGAACCTGCCCACTGTTGCTTATGCTAACCTTTCGTCGGCTGAAGCAAATCACATAGCCAGACCTAGAGTGAGAGTGGATGGGAGACTAGCACATTCGAGAAACTAAAACAAAAGGCTGCAGCACAGATGATGAGGAGGGAGAGCGTGTGATATGGAGCCGGTAGTTCGCTCAGGTCCATTAAGATTTTCCTCGTTGTCTGGAGGACAGGGAGAAGCCACTGTAGAGTGTTAATCAGAGGACAGTGCCCAGAAGTTTGGTCTGCACAGCTGGCTAGATTATGGCAGCATCTGGTGACGGAGGGAGATCTGGGGGAGCCTGGGCCCTCCTCCAGCCCAAGGGCCAGAGGTAGGCACGTGGCGGGTCTTGATAAGTCTAAGCCAGGGTTCCTCAGCCTCCAGCCTTGTTTACATGTTAGGCTGGACCATTCTGTGTGGCCCGTCCTGCATGCTATAGGGTGTTCAGCAGCGTCCTGGGCCTCTGCCCACCAGATGTTAGTAACGACACTTCCCTGAGTTGTGATAAGCTCATGATGTCTCCAGACATTGTCGGATGTTGCCCGGAGGGCAGGTGCTGCTGGCTGGGAACCCCTGGTCTAAATTTACCTTGGCGGTTTCATTTCCTTTGTCAGCGATGAGTAGGAAGTGGCATGCTTCTCAGAGGGCTGGCACACCCCCAATATCCATTCTCTGCTTCCTCCTTAGCAGTCGACTGTCAATTTTTAGCTGGGCACACCGCTGCCAGATTTTCTTACGGCTGGGTATAGCGATGACATTAACTTTCGGCCAATGTTATTTAAGTGGCAGTGTCATATGGGGCTTCTGGAGACACTCTTTAAAATGGAGAGGATGTATCTTTTCATTTAGTTCTTCCATCTTCCTTCCTGGACAAACGTGGCGACTGGACCTCCAACAACCATCCAGGAGTACGTAGATATAGGGAATTCCCTAAGGATGGCAGAGCAGGGGCTGAAAGTGTCCCGGGCCTCGGTGACTTTATGAAGCTGCTATAGCAGCCCTGGAATACCGACCTCTGCTCTTCCATCCCAAAATAAAATATTATCGTGTTTAGATCATCCGTTTTGTTTGGTTTGTCTGTATTTCTGCTGTGTTGCCGCTGGGTCCAATCCTGACTTGTGAAGTATAAAGCATATGGCGCGGCTCTTACCGTGCCACATGAGAGGTCTGTTTTGCAGCATCTAGGAAAGATGTCCTCTCTTAAAAAAGGGTCCAAAGGAAGGGTGGCCCGCATTTCAGTCCGCGTGTTCTCGTATGAAAACTTGATAGCTTGTGCCGCTGTAGCCATCAAGAGGCGTAGCTGACACGCCAAGCAAAACGGCTCAGACAGGTGGAATCGCCCCGGATCCTCGGTGTTACTGAGCCCTGAGTCGGCCGACATCACCACTGGCCATGTCCACAGTATTCATTACAGATCATAAATGCTTCTACGTTAGATCGTAATTCAGTCCATTTTACTTAAGTTTTTGTTACTTGTACCCAAAAGCCTCCTACGTGATACAAATAGCTCAGGAAAGAAAGCGATCAGTTAAGTTGTCATATGTCGAGTTTGGAAAAAAAAAATCTGTGACACATCTAGGTTTGCGATACTCGATACGTGGTTGGCTATCTAGCTTTGAGCCCAAAAGAAGACACGAGGTTGGTCTCGATTCTGGGGAGGGAGCCTTCCTGTCCATGTGACCACCCTGTGTCTTCTCATGCCTAATACACTGGCAGGATTACCACAGGGGAGCTCTACAGGGCCCCAGGGAAAGACTAGCGAGGAGCCACAATATATGGGGCTCACCGGAATCAGCGATGGCGCCTTCAAGGCTGAAAGTTGCTACTTGCCCAAGCTAACCTCAGCGTGCACTGGCCGTTCGGTCCCCATCGCTCACTCCTCGCAGCCCGCATTCCGAGCTTGCGTCATAGCAGTAGCTCTGGACCAAAATCCAAGCTCCTCGTGGGACTGCCCTTGGATTTGATAACGGCTGGTCCCTGTCCCTACACTGCCATTAAAGCTCGAGGCCTCCAGCTCGGGCCCTATACACGTTCACAGCCACCAGAGGACGGTGCAGTCCAGACAAGCCTTGGCAGCCAGCGCTGCACGCCTGCCTTCCTGAAGTCACTTATTGCCTGGGCCAGAGGTCATCCTACTGCTGCCTTCAATTTTTAGCTGTGACCCAAGAGGCCCCAGGAAGGAAGCTCGGAGGCACTGGGTTTTGAAGGGCACTGTAGTGTCTTGCCTTTGTCTTTTTTACTCCATTTCAGGCCTTGCAGGGGGAAGCGAGAACTCCCCAGAGCCCAGAATATCATGCATTAAAGCCAAAAGCGGCTGGAAGCGTAGGCCAAGGGATATATTTGGAAGGTGGATTCCTCCTCCACTTCCTCCGGAAGCAGCAAGCACACCTTGGCTTCCTGCCCGGATTACAGAACCGCAGATGCAGAGCTGAAAGAGCTCTTGGCCATTAGGCAGAAAGGCTTAGTCTAGGGGTCCACGAGTCGCCTGAAAGTATATGCAAAATCGTGGCCTCTGCATTTAAACGATGTCATCCAATTCTCAGAAGTCTGCCGTCGGACAAAAGGTTAAGAAGCATTCCAAATCCTTGAAGTTACAGATGAGTCTCAGAAGAGGGGCGGGACCTTCCCAGCCTCAGAGTTCTTCGGGAGCTGAGCTGGGACTGGAACTCAGGCCTCTTGACACCAAAGCAGATGCTGTTTGTACCACGCGACCTTCTGTTAAGCCTCTCTCTTCAAGCCGTGGTTCCAAGGGCGCACGGAGGAAGGGAAGAAGGCGATGATGGTGGTGAGCTAGAGCTGGGCAGCAGCTGCAGCCAAGATCGCATTTGGAGGTCATAGGATTGACTGGTGGGGACAACACGGGGACAATATGCTCAGAGAAGCCAGGCCTCGGCTGGGGAAGTTACCACAGTGCGTTATCCGTGTCCGGCTGAGGGTCCCCCGTCCGACCCTCTGGCTCCAGGATGGACTCTGCTGACTTCTCCCGACAGCCTCGCAGCCTCGGATTCCTTGGGCTCTACTCCCGCACGCCTAGTCGGAGGTTAACTGTGGATTTGAACTCCATCTTCTCAGCTTCTTCCTTTTTTTCCCCCTCCCCAAAAGCGAGTGTCCAGGAACTCTGGGCACTGGTGCCACTACTTCAGGGCCGCGGGAGATGCACAGTAACTAAGTGAGAAATGTCACAGTGTTTTCTGAGTAACCGTTTCAGTTCTGTCACTGACCTCAGTGACCCGTAGAATGTCAGAGGTGAAAGAGATCTTAGAAAGTTCCAGTCCAACTCCTTGATTGCACAAATGGGGTGCTGCGGCCCAGGGAGCGAAAGGGATGGGCTCGCCGTCACAGAAGTTAAGGGAGCGAGAAGTCATCCCGAACACACGTGAATCCCGGCTCCGCGTGGCGTGCCGCGCGCTTCCTGACTGCGTTTTGGCCTCTCTGGGGCGGCACTGGGGGTCTCCCTGCAAGGCCCGGGGTGGCAGACACAGCCAGCCTGCTGGGGTTCCACGGCCCCAGCGCTTTTCTTCCTAATCTTGTGCCGAATACAGGCCACTCCCTGCTCCCGCCACTGGGGACAACGCTGCCGCGCAGCACCTTGGTTCTGTGCCCTTGGAAGCAGCGTGACGCAAGGGCAAAAGTCCCACAGGTTGGGTTTCCGAAACAGATGCAACAGATGCCAGATTGGTGACCCTTGGCAGGTCACTTCTCTTATGAAACTCTGGTGTTTTATCTGTAAAATAGAAGCAGTACTTCGCTGGGTGCTCTGTTTTTTAAATTCATTTTTAAATGACAGTGGATATACAATTATATAAGTTTCAGGTGTACGACATGGCGATTAGACAGCTATTAACCTTACACGGTGCTCACCCCAATGAGTCTTCCATAGTTATTACGATATTATTGACTGTATGGCCTATGCTGTACCTCACATCCCTGAGACTGTTTGTGACTGGCAATCTGTACTTAATCCCTCTCACCTTTTAGAACCAACCCCCAACCCCTTCCTATCTGCTGACCATCAATTTCTTCTCTGTATCTATGAGTATGTTTCTGTTTCATTTGTTTCTTCATTTTGTTTTTTTAGATACCACACATAAAATAAATAATATAGTATTTCTCTTTCTCTATCTTACTTATTTCAGTCAGCATAACACTCTTTAGGTCCATCCATGTTGTCACAAATGCCAAGATGTTATTGTTTTTTCACGGCTAAGTAATATTCGATTCTATATGTGTATCGATCCTTCTTTATCTAGTCGTCTACTGATGGTCACTTAGGTTGCTTTCATATCTTGGCTGTTGCTAATAGTGCTGCATCGGACATAGGGGTGCATATATCTTTTCGAATTAGTGTTTTGAATCTTCAAATAAATACCCAGAAATGAGATTTCAAGGTCATGAGGTAGTTCTACTTTTAATTTTTTGATGACCCTCCAAACTGTTTTCCATAGCGGCTGCACCCATTTGCAATCCCACCAACAGAGCACGAGGGTTCCCTTTTCTCTGCATTTTCGCCAACACTTATTGTTTCTTGATTTATTGATGATGGCCGTTCTGACAGGCGTGAGGTGATATCTCATTGTGGTTTTGATTTGCATTTCCCTGAGGAATAATGTTGTCGAACATCTTTTCATATGTCTATTGGCCATCTGTATGTCCTCTTTGGAGAAACACCTATTCGGGTCCATTTTTTTAAATTGCATTGTTTATTTTTGTTGTTGTTGAGTTGTATGAGTTCTTTATAAATTTTGAATATTAACCCCTTATCAGACGTATGATTGGTGAATGTCTTCTCCCACTCAATAGTTTGTCTTTTCATTTTGGTGATGGTTTCATTTGCTGTGCAAAAACTTTTTAGTTTGCTGTAGTGTCATGTGTTTATTTTTTCGTTTGTTTCCGTTGCCTGAGGAGATATGTCAGAAAAAATATTACTAAGAGCAATGTCCGAGAGTTTACTGCCCATGCTTTCTTCTAAGTTTTATGGATTTTATGGTTTGGGGACTTACATTTAAGTCTTTAATCCGTTTTGAGTTTATTATGGAATATGGAGTAAGAAGGTGGTCCAGTTTCATTTTTTTGCATGTGTCTGTACAGTTTTCCCAGCAGCATTTATTGAATAGAATGTCTTTAATCCGTTGTATATTCTTGCTTCCTTTGTCATAGATTAAATGACCATATAGATGTAGCCTTATTTCTGGGTTCTCTATTCTGTTCTATTAACCTGTGTCTGTTTTTTAAACCATATTGTTTTGATGAATATGGCCTTGTAGTATAGTTTGATATCAACTAATGTGATAGCTCCAACTTTTTTTTTTCTTCTCAAGATTGCTTTGGCTATTCGAAGTCTTTTGTGGTTCAATATAAATTTTAGGATTATTAGTTCTAGTTCTGTGAAAATCAGTATTTTGATAGAGATTCCATTAAATCCGTAGATTACTTTTGATAGTATGGGCATTTTAACAATGTTAATTCTTCCCGTCCATGAGCTCAGTGTATCCTTTCATTTATTTGTGTGTTCCTCAATGTTTTGTAGTTTTTCAAGTACAGTTCCTTTACCTCTTTGGTTAAAATCATTCCTAGGTATTTTACTCTTTTTAATGCCTTTGTAAATGGGATAGTTTTCTTAATTTATACTTCTGCTTATTCATTATCGGTGTTTAAAAATGCAACCAATTTCTGAACATTAATTTTGTATCCTGCTACTTCACTGAATTCATTGATTAGTTCTAATAGTTTTCTGTTGGAACTTTAGGGTTATCTACATGTAGTATTATGTCATCTGCACATAATGACAGTTTTACTTCTCCCTTTCAAATCTGGATGCCTTTTCTTTCTTTTTCTTGTCCGATCGCTAAACAGAAGTGATAAGAATGCACATCTTTGTCTTATTTCTCATCTTAAAGAAAAGCTTTTAGCTTTTCACCATCGAGTGTGATGTTATCTGTGAGCTTGTCATAGATGGCTTTTATTATGTTCAGGTATATTCCCTCTATCCCCCCTTTGCTGAGAGTTTTTATCATAAACGAATGTTGAATTTTGTCACATGGTTTTTCTGCATCTATCGATATAATATGATTTATATCCTTTATTTTGTTCGTGTGGTATATCACATTAATGATTTACAGATACTAAATCATCCTTGCATCCCAGGAATAAATCCCTCTTGATCATGGCATATGATCTTTCTAAGGTATTGCTGAATTTGGTTGGCTAATATTTTGTTGGGGATTGTCACATCTGCGTTCATGAGGATGTATCGGTCTAGACCTGTGTGGCTCTCCTGGATGGTGAGATCCTTGCATGGGTGGGGGTGAGGTGTGCTCTTCTCTGTCCATGTGTAAAGCAAAGACTTGATCTCCAATAAGCATACATCGCATGGAAATCGAGCCCCCTTTGGTGGAATGAATTCAGAAGTGATTGGTACTTACGAAGGTCTTAGAAATGCAGAGGTTAGCTACCAGCACAGGATGGTGAGAGCCTAGTTCTTGTAATGGAAGTCCCATGAATGTACAATTGAAGCAACTTGGCTTCTTCTGTTCACCCCCACTCTGTCCTCTTCTGCCTCACCCTCCCTGCAAGTTGTGTGTGTCTTGTCTTTCTGTCTGCCTGTCTCCCAGACTATATCAGACGTCTCCTCTGAGCCTGCCCTTTCTGGATGACCTGATCATAACACCTGTCTATATTTTTCTATTTCTCTGGTTCTAACCTCTCATCTTAAACAGTTTGTAGAAGATACTTTTGGTAATTGGGAATGGCAGAGCAGCTTTACCAGTCTGCGAGTCAGCATGTAAGCTTACGAATTCCCAAAGGAAAGGCTGTGGACCATCTTCTGGGCGGAAAGGGATTGGTACTTCCTTCTATCTGGACACTATACTTATCGTAATGCAGCCTAAGTTCCCACTAGATTTTTTGGTCTTATATCCCCCTTGGTGATGCCTGTTAGGCAAAGTCTCAAGTCTCTTTCCTGTAAACTGTGTACAGTTGTCTCTTCCATCCTGCGTATAGCCAGTTGCTTTTCTGCACCCAGGTGCGGGACTCTCTATTTGTAACTGTCAGTCACATGGTCAGGCTCCATCCCTTATTGCAGCCCGTGAACATCTAGTGTGGAATATACTCCCTCTTCCTTTCAGCTTTCAGATTTTAGCAGTAATCTCCTCTGCCCTCTCTACGTAAGCCTGTTTGGCTATTTTGTCAAGACATCCCGTACTTCATTCATCCTTTCAACAGGGCGAGGTCAGCCTTTTCCAGCTGCTCCAGGAGACAGTTCTCAAGGCCTGCGATGTGGGAATGCTCTTGATCAGTGAGCACCAGTACAACCATAGTTGAGACAGCAGCTCCAATGACAATCTCTCCCTCAGTGGAGCCGGGTCTCTGTCAGGGAGAACCCTATGCATTTGCTGGCTCATTCAGCAGTGGGCAGAGTAAGATTTCCAGTTGGCTGCCAGGGATCAGGCCCTGGGATGTCAGGGCAGGCCAGGGAAGACCAGCGCATCAA
>NW_006433948.1:901256-911903 GCF_000325575.1 Pteropus alecto | reverse complement strand
TCCAGTACGCCTCCAGTCAGCTGCATCTAGGGCCCCTTCTCTACCAGAGAAGGGCTGGCCCGGCTTCGGTCGTGGCCCCAAGCACTCAGCTCATTTTATTTCTCTTTTAAACCAGCCCCATCTATGGCATCATGGAACACAAGCCCGATTGCAGCAAGGGATGTGGTGTTACCACCACCTTCTTAGCAGCTCCCTAAGCAGCTTATTTTATTTTATTAACGCCTGATTTTATTTTGACTTTTTTTGAAATATATTTGAAATATATCATTGTGTACATGTAATGTATACAACATTTTAATTTAATACATTTATATATTAAGATACAATTGTACCTCTATCACATTACATGACTATTACTTCTTGTCTTTAGTTGGTATAATTAAGTTCTAGTCTCTTAGCAAGTTTAATGATTATAATATAATATTGTTGTCCATATTCACTATACTGTACATTAGATCACTAGGACTTATTTACTACTTGTTGCAAGTTTGTACCCCTAAACAACATCTCTCCTATCTCCTGACTGCCCCCTCATCCCCTGGTAACCATCATTTTACTGTCTTTATGAGTTTGGCCTTTTTGGATTACACATATAAGTGACATCATACAGTACTTGTCTTTCTCTTTCTGACTCATTTCACTTAGAATCATGTGCTCACGGTCCATCCGTGTTGTTACAAATGGCAAGATGTCTTTTCTTGTGGCCGAATGATATCTATATACCTATGTATATAGATAGACTTATCTTCTTTATCAACTCATCCAGTGATGGGCAATTAGGTTGTCTCTTCGATATCTTGTTCTTATTTCCTTTGCTATATGCCCAAAAGTGAGATTGCTAGGGCACATGGCAGATCTATTTTTACTTTTCTGAGGAACCGCCATGCTGTTTTCCATAGCAGCTGCACCAGTTTATGTTCCCACCAGCAGTGCACAAGGCTCCCTTCTCTCCATATCCTTGCGAACACGTGTTATCTCTTGTCTTCTTGATGACAGCCATTCTGACAGGTGTGAGGTGATATCTCCCTGTGGTTTTGATTTGCATTTCCCTGATGATTACTGATGTCGAGAATCATTAATGCACCTATTGACCCTTTGAATGTTTTCTTGGGAAAAATGTCTATTTGGTTCCTCTGCCCATTTTTTAGTCAAGTTATCTGCTTTTATGTTATTGTGTTATATGAGTTCTTTATTTATTTTGGATATTAACTCCTTATCCAATATATGGTTTGGAAAAATTTTCTCCCATTTTGTAGGTTACCTTTTCATTTTGATAATTGTTTCTATTGCAGTACAGAAGCTTTTAGTTTGCTTTAGTCCTACTTGTTGATTTTGAGTGTCATATCCAGAAAATCGTTGGCAAGACCAATGTCAGTGAGCTTCTTGCCTACATATTCTTCTAGGTGTTTTATCATTTTAGGTCTTATATTTAAGTTTGCGATCCATTTAGAGTTAATTTTTGTGAGTGGGTAAGATAATGGTCCAATTACTTTGTTTAGTACATGTTTATCCAGGTTTCCCAGCACTATTTATTGAGGAGGCTATCTTTTCTCGACTGGATGTTCCTGGCTCCCTTGTCAAATATTAGTTGATCTTACCTTCAGGGGTTTAATTTTGGGCTCTCTCTTCTGTTGCATTGGTCTGTGTGTCTATTTTATACCAATGCCATACTGGTTTTGTTACTATAGCTTAGTAGTATAGTTTGAAATCAGGAAATGAAATACCTCTGGCTTTGTTCACTTTCTTCAGGATTGCTTTGGCTCTTTGTTGTCTTTTGTGTTTGCATTTTGGCACTGTTTTCTTCTATTTCTGTGAAGAAGAACATTGGTATTTTGATGAGGAATGCATTGAATCTCTAGATGAATTGGGGTAGTATGGACATTGAAGAATTTTAGTTCTTTCAATTCATGAATATGGGATGTCTTTCCATTTGTTTGTGCCTTTCTTGAATGTTTTCAACAAAGTCTTATAGTTTCGCTGCACAGATCCTTTACTGCCTTAGTTAAATTTATTACTAAATATATTATTGTTTTTGATGCTATTGTGAAAGGGATAGTTTTCTTTATTTTTTTTCCTAAATGTTTCATTTTTAGTGTGTATTTCTACACATTTTTATTTGTGATTTTATATCCTGCAACTTTACTGGAACTTGTTGATTAGTTCCAAAAGTTTTTTGGTTTAGTCTTTGGGATTTTATATACACAAAATTATATCAGCAACTAGTGACAATTTTACTTCTTACTTTCTGATTTGGATGCCTTTTATGTCTCTGTCTTGTCTATCTGTGCTAGTTAGGACTTCCAGTACTTTATTGAATAAGAGTAGTGAGAGTAAGCATCCATATCTTAGAGGAAAAGCTTTCAATTTTTCACCATTGAGTATAATGTTAACTGTGGGTTAATATCTTATTTTAAAAGAATACATATACATTATAAAAACATTTAAAAAGGATATTCAAAGTTCTTAGAGTTCCACCATCCAGATATAACTCATTATTTGACAGTTTGTTGAAAATCTCTTCAGACACACAGACACACACAATTTTACATAAAATGCATCACATCATGCATGCTTATTTACTTATTTGTTTGTTTGTTTATTTATTTTTAGGAACGGCAACCCCTGTTGACCTGACAGATTGCAAGGACCTTGTCAGCTTACAATCCCTTATTTTTTTATTTTTTACGCCTACGGTACCTGGATCTCCCTAGGTGGTCTCCCATCCAACTAGTAACCAGGCCCGACCCTGCTTAGCTTCTGAGATCAGACGGGATTGGGCACATTCAGGGTGGCATGGCCGTAGATGCATGCTTTTCTTTAGTCTACTCTTTTCCAGAAATATTACATAATTGAGTATTTCTCTATATTCAACCTATATGTTCTGTGTGTGTATGTATATACTTCAGTTCTGAATCTTTGGTGTGTGGTTACCATTACAAATATGTAAAGGATAGTTATATATCTATATCTATATCTATATCATCTATATCTAATCTATATCTATATAAACACATAGACGTAAAGTGGCATTGTTAACAACTACATAGTATTTCATAGGTACCACTCTTGGAGGGTATTTAGGTTGCTCCTAATTTTTCAATAGTATAAACATCATAATGAATATACTTTATATAAAATACATGTTTTTAAACTTTAATTCATTCATACATATGGTTGAATGCTTACAGGTACTTGTCATGCTAAGCTCTAGGGAAATATGATAGACAAAATACATCTAGTTTCTGCCATCCTTAGCTTGTAACCTATTATTTTTTCACACCTACAGCTCCTGGTCTTCCTAGGCGGTCTCCCATCCAAGTACTAACCAGGCCCGACCCTGCTTAGCTTCCAAGATCAGACGGGATCGGGCACGTTTAGGGTGGCATGACCGTAGACATTTGTAGTCTGATAGTCTGTTTGTCTCCTTAGGTTCAGTTTCTGGAGATAGAACTGCTGAGTCAAGACCGCTTTTCAGAAAGAATGTACCAATTTACACTCTTCCCAATAGAATCCAAGTGTGCTCATTTTCCCATTTTCTCACCAACACTGGGTTCGCTTTTGAGGTCTGAGTGGTCTCTTGGTTATTTTGTCAGGACAGTGAAGTGGGTAAACACTTTCTCCAAGAAAACAAGAGTGGAGAAGGCATATGGTCTCTAGAATCTTAACCATGGTTTCCTAGTTTAGGTCCTTGGCTTCTGGCTTCCGGTGTGTTTTGCTAGATGATCCTAACAAATAGTCTCTTTTCCCCTCTGTGTTCTAGACCACGAGCACCTTTGTTTTTTGGTTCATTCGTTCATTTACCAATTCCTCAGTCATCACTTGGTAAGTGCCTATTTGGGGCCAAGCCCATGCCAGGTTTCGGGGATTTAGAAATGAATAAGATAAGGTACGTCTTCCCAAAAGCACCCAAGCCACTTCTCACGGGTCTCGGGACATGGTCAGTCTCTGACACCATATGATGAACTTCAGTTCCTTGCTGTCGCGGCTCCTCAGGTCCCCGAGCCTTCTGTGGGATTGAGATAGCAGCGTTGAAGCCCGGAAGGTGTGTTTGGGGGGATGGTTCAAGACTCTTTACCTCCCTGTGGACAATCCAAGAAAAGGTCAAAGGCCAATGTTAAGAAGAACTCAGGCAGGTGTGTCTGGAGCCGCCCAATGAGTGCACTCATGCGGCATTTGGGGACACAGTGCAGTCCTCCCGGCTGATGTGCTTCGTGGTCTGCCACCACTCATTCCCGCCCCAGCCCTACTCTATATCCTGTCCAATAATTTTACCAGTTGCCTTGGTGAGGAACTAGAGAACATGTCAATCAAAGTCACAAATGCCAAGAAGCAGGGAAAGGGTGGGGTCAAGGGACGAGAGCCCAGGAGGGGGTCCTCAGTCCACTGTGGGAGTGTGTGGACCGGGGCCTCGGTCTACAGCTAGCGAAATGCATTCGTCTCATTCAAGTGCAAAGTCCTGCACCTCATCTACAAAACCCACCTGTAAAAATCAGTTAGAAAATCAATAGACACTGACACAATGCAAACCTTGCAAGGAGGCATGGAACTAGTGGGGGACACAAGCAAGTAGAGAGACAAGTATGTAGTCCAGTGTGCTAAGTGTCACCACAGGGATAAATACAGGGCACTATATTGAGATGTGGCGAAGACAGAAGGAGTGTTAGGGACACTGCAGTGAACGAGACAGAAATCACTGCCTTTATGTAGGTTACGTTCCAGCAGAGGGAGACAGATAATGCACACGAAAGAGTATATATTAGATGTCACAGTGTGAAACAAAGCATGGGAAAGGATGAGTCTGTGGGGATGGGAGCGTCATTTTAAATCAGGTGTAATCGCCGAGAAGGTGATATTTGAATAAAGACCTGAAAAAAGTTAGTAAGGGAGTGAAGAGGGTAGGGAGTTCCAGGCAGAGGGAGTCAGATGGGGACATACTTGCTATGTTCAAGAAAAAAGTGGGGAGACCGGTACTCCTGAAGCCGAATGAGGGTGGGCAAAGCGTTGAGCGTGAGGTCAGAGAGGTTGGGGCCGCGGGGCAGGGCAGGGCAGAGCGGGCGCTGTCCTACAGGTCGTCTGGCTCTCACGCTGAGGACTGGGGACGCCACTAGAAGGTGTGACCAGATCCTAGAGGGACTCGAATGATGGATTCACGAGTCGGATTTTATTCTGTAGGCTGAGGGGAACCTCTCAGGGGTGTTTAGAACGAGAGTGACCCGCGGGTCTCTGGCAGCTGCCGGAAGCAGGAAAGCCAGTTAGGAGAACCTGTCCCTTTTTTGTAAGATGCCCAGGCTGGAGGAGCGATCATCTCTCAGCTCGGCCCATCGCTGTCATTCCTGCCTATTTCGGATCCCTGAGAGAGCTGGAGCATAGTCGGCCCTTCTCTGAGTGTGGAAACCTCCAGGCTGGCAGCGTGGAGGGTGTCTGGGATGGTGGCCCGGAGACCCACTAGGGGACTATGCCATAGTCACAGTGCGAGATGATGAAGACCTGAGCGAGCAAAGATAAAAGCACAGGAAAAATCACCAGATGTCAAGTCAGGACTGAGGGGCTGCGCTTGTGAAAATGACATGGGGGCTTTAGTGGGCGGTGAGTTCGCTGGCTCAGTGATGAGACATGATTGCCACAGAAGCTAAGGTGGTGATGGCTGCACTAACGAAAGCTTGATGCCTGGAGCAATGAAGGTGTCAGCCTGCTCCCACTGCGGTTCCAGGCACTATGCTTAGAGCTCTGCCTGGGCTTTTCTCATCGAATACTCTCGACAGTCCAGCGTGAAAGCTGTCTCATCTCCATTTTGCAGAGGGAGAAGCCGAAGCTCACAGAGGTTAGTGACATCCCATGATCATTGCAACTTTTTTATGTCTCATCCTGCCGGCCAGAGCCTTGCGACGAGCAGTACGTGGTTGGGTAATAATGCAAAACGACTGAAGATGACCACACGGGGGTTCTGTTTAAGTCACAATTTTTTTTTTATTAGAAATGCATTCTGAAATATTTACAGATTAAGTGATAGGATGTCTCGGGTTTTCTTTAAAATACTCCTGGATGTAAATGCACAAAGGCGGGGCAGGGGGCAGCGTATGGAAAACGAAACAAGCTGAGCAGAACACTGATGAGTCCATGAGAGCTTTTTATTATTTTCTCTTTCTATATGTTAGAAAGTTCCCATAATAACAGGTTAAAAAGAAAAGTAAAAATAAAAAGTCTCTTAACACCAAGATATGTACTTGTGGGGAGAGAGAGGAGAGTCATTTTAACAAGCCAGGTGACGCAAGTGCAGAAGGCAGCCTTGCTGGCACCTGACGTCTAGGGCGGGAGGCAAGAAGGCCTCGGGATGCCCTACTGTCCATCAAGGTCCAGCCACTGGTCACAAGGGGCTACTGAGCACTTGCAACATGGCTGCTCCAAATGGAGATGCGCCAGAAACATAAAATACACACTACATTTCCAAGGACTCAGTATGAAAAAGAGAAAGAAATGATCTCACTTATTAATTTCATTTTGAAATTGACTATATGTCGAAATAATACAATTTTGGATAAAGTAGATGAAATAAATCTCTGAAAATTAATTGTACCTTCTTTTAACTTTTCAAAACTGGGATCACTAGAAAATTTAAAATGATACGAAGCTCGCACATTTCTATTGGAGAACAATAAAATATCATCGAACACTTTATTTAAAACGCTGATATTTACTGTTACTCACTCATTTATTCATTCGTTCATTTGTTCCAATGCTCAAAATGATATGGAGTACCTATACAATTTTTGAGGAGTTACAGTGAACACAGCAAATGAGCATGAGTCTTCGAGTTGCAGTGACCTGCTACTTGCCAACTGTGTGTGACTTTGAGTGAATTCCCTAACCTCGCCAAACCCCAGTTTTCTCATAAACAAGACCCATGGCTTAAGGTGGTTGAAGGCCCTGGACATAATCTATTGCCATAGTCATCAAATCTAGGATGATGTTGATTGAAATCACACCATCGTTTCCTGTAACTCGGTGGAAAAAACATACTGTAGTTAAACACACTGCTAAGATACCGTAGACTCAAGATGCCACCCACTTGCAAAGGTGTCAAAATATAAAAAAACACAATGTTCTTTTCATTATTGATTTCCAGATAAATATTCGTTGAAAGAGCAAAAGTCCACCCACGTTTGACTCTGAGCTATTCAAGGGCTGAATCCAGATCCAAATCAATTATTCCTTCCCCAAACAAGGCCTGGTACAGAGGAGGCATTTATCCACTTCCTGTGAGTGATTTGACCTTTCTCCCTCCCCACTAGCTCTGTGCTGGTTACTGGGGAGGCAGAGATGAGGCAGATTAGGCCACAGCTCCAAGGGACGTGAAGAACAGCAAAATAACCACAGCTACCATTTATTGAGCTCTTACTATGTGAAAGCGTTTTATCATTATATTCACATATCTCTTTCTCCATCCATCCCTTTACTTTTTAGTCCATCCCTTACTTTTAACACGAGTCTTTATATTTAAGGTGTTTTTCTTGTTTTTTTTTTTTATTATCCATTCTGACCATCTCTGTCTTTTAATTGATATATTTAGATCATTCACGTTGAAAGTGATTGTTGATATAATTGAATATCTATAATGTTTGAACCTGTTTTCTATTTGTTGCATTTGTTCTTTATTGCTTTTTTATCCACCCCCTTTTTATAACGTCTATGTTTGTAACTGAGCATTTTACATTGAACATTTTATGGTTTAATTTTTTTTCCCTCTCAATGCAATCACACTATTTAAAAAAAAAATTATTGGTTCGGAGCTCGAACAACTGATCCAAGTCCACTTTCAACTGATCTAAATTGAATTAATTTACAACTAATCTTAGTCTAGAGCTGGGGTGGCTTTTACAACTAATTTACAAATCATCTAAGTCCACTTTCAAATAGCGCTCAACCACTGTCACGTGTAGTACAAGATACCTTTGCTTATTTCCGATTCCTCCCTCCATCCCTTAAACATCGCTATCATTTATTTCATTAATCCATATGCTATAATTGCAGGAGACATTATTAGTTCGCTCTAAACTAACAGTTTTAAATCAATCAGGAGTCACAAATCTTTTTTAACCTTCAATTATTCCTTCTACAATGGCCTTCCTTTCTTTATGTGCATCTACGTTTCTGACCTATATTATTTTACGTCTCTCTGAATAACTTCTTTCAAAATTTCTTGCAGAGCAGGTCTGCTGGCAATGAATTTCCTCAGTTCTTGTTTGTCTGAGAAAGCCTTTATTCCTCCTTTACTTTCAAAGGATAATTCTGCTGGATACAGAGATCTAGGTTCATGGATTTTTTCCCTTTCCAATACTGAATTATTCACTCCACTGTCTTCTTGCTTCCATTTTCCGATGAGAAGTCTGCTGTAATCTGATCCCTGGTCTTCTGTACGTAAGGCGCCCTCCCCATCTCATTCCCCCACCCTCAACCTGGCTTCTCTCGAGATTTCTCTCTGTCTTTGGTTTTCTACATTTTGAATATAATACGTACGGGCGTGCCTTTTGGGGTATACTCATCCCAGTTCGATAAGATGTCTGTGCTTCCTGGATCTGTGGTTTGGTCTTTGATATTAATTTGGGAAAGTTCTTAGCAATTAATATTTCAAATATTTCTTCTGCCCATGCTTGCTTTCTTCTCCTTCTGGTACTCTAAGTAAGCACACAATACACCTATTGAAATTTCCTCATAGTTTTTGCATACTGTTTTCCTTTTTCTCTTTTCATTTCAATCTGAGAAGTTTCTGTTGAAATATTTTCAAGCTTACTGATTTCCTCCCTTGGCTGTGACCATTCTACTGATTCTCGATTCCTGTTACAGTGTTTTTGATTTCTAGGATTTCCTTTTGATTGTTTCTTAGAGTTTTTATTACTCGACCTCCCACACTGATTTGTGTTTGATTTTTGTCTACTTTTTCCATTAGAGTCTTTTACATGTTAATCATGGTTACCAAACTTGATGCTCGCTTTGTCTCTTCAAGCCATGTTTTTTCCCCTGCTTTTTATTAGCGCACCTCGTAATATTTGCTTCAAAGCTGTATTGTGTAGTAGCCACCGGGGTGGACAGGCGTTTGGTGTGAGGTTTTGCTCGTCTGGCCACGAGTTGGGGTCCGTTCAATGTGTGCTGTGGTCCTAGGTGCCAGAGACTTCGATGTCCTTTAGCCCTCGTTCACGCCTTCCCTGAAAAGAGCCCAGTATGTCGGGGGTACAGAACACGAGGAGAGGATGACTGCCGAAGAAGGCCTGTGGGCCTTGGCGAAGAGTTTGGGTGACGAGCACACAGTAGAGTATGCAGATGTCGTATTATCAGGTCATGCCCCTGAAATTTATACTATGTTATTAACGAGCGTTACCCCAATAAACTTAGTTTTGATGAGTGTTTGGATTTTCTCTTATGAACAAAGGAAGCCAATGGAGAATTTTAAGCTAAGGAATGAAATGATCCAATGTACATTTTAAAAATAATTTTTCCATTCTGATGTATGACTATATGCAGAAAGCTGCATAAAACTTATTTGTACAATCGAATGGATATTTATAAAGTGAAATGCATGTAACCATAACCCAGGTCCATAAATGACACATTGCCAGCGACCACAGAAACACTTCCATGTGTCCTTCTGTGGTCGTACACCTCGCCCTTACCCCAGAGGTAATAGTTCTTCTGACTTTCGTGAGACCCGTGTCTTTTTTGTTGTTGTCGCTAAAAATAAACTTTCAATTTATGGTAACGGTAGAGTCACGTGCAGTTGTTAGAAACGATATAGAAAAATCTCCATGCCACGTTTCCTTCAATAATCACAACTTGCAAAACTCTGGTTCACAATCCCAGCCAGGATATTGATATCAATACAGTCAAGACTGAGAAGAGTTTTGTTACCGCAATGTCTCTCCTTCTTATAGGACACTCACCTCTTTGTCCCCCGAAATACCCATTCCTGAAATACCCTAGCAGCCACTCATCCATTCTCTGTGTTCTCCATTTCTACGATGTTTTCCCATTTCGAGGATGTTATAAATGGAATCGTACAGTAGGCGACCTTTTTTGGAATGACTATTTTCACTCAGCATAATTCTTCGGAGCTTCATCCAGTTAGCCATATCATCCACTTCGAGTGTATCAGTAGTTTCTTTTCGTCGTGTTCTGTGCTGCAGTTGTCTGTTGACTTTTCTTACATTCTTCTGGGTTATTTGAACATTTTTTTTAGGATTACATCTCAATTTATTTATAATGGTCTTTAGTATATCGTTTTGTATCATAATCCTAGCAGTTGCTCTAGATATCACAAAATACCTACATAACTTATCACAATTTTCCAGTATTGTCTTTTTATTGTTTTGATTTAAGTGCAGAAACCTTACTTTCTTTAGGTCTCTTTACACTCCCAACTTTTAAAATGTAATTTGTTAAGTATTTCTTCTACACACATTTGGCACTATTAGATTTTATAGTTTTTGGTTCACTTATCGAATATTGACTTAAGAAACTCATGAGAAGATTGTCTATTATAGTCGCCTCTATGTTTACGCATTCCAGTGTTCTTCATTCTTTGCTATGGCTTTAAGCTTTCTGCTCTTATCATTTACTTTCTATTCAGAAAACTTCTTTTAGCCATTTTCACAAAGG
>NW_006433948.1:887925-901105 GCF_000325575.1 Pteropus alecto | reverse complement strand
ATATAGAAATCTAGGTTGACAGTTTTTTTTTTTCTTTCAGTAGTTGAAAAATGTATCACTTTCTGTTCTCCATTTCCTGGACTCCAGTGATACAAATGTTAATTCTTTTGTTATTGTCCCACAGGTCAATAAAAATGTTCTGTCCATTTTTCAGTCTGTTTTCTCTCTGTTTTATTTATATTGTGTGAATTTTATCGTTCTGTCCTCAAGTTTACTGATTCTATCCTCTGTCATCTCCACTCTACTACTGAGTTCAACTAGTGAGGTTTTATGGGCTTTTTTTTTCTAGTCTTATATTTCTTTAATTCTATAGTTTCTAATTAGTGCTCTTTATAACTTCCTTTCATTTGCCGA
The DNA here is from genome assembly GCF_000325575.1 of Pteropus alecto. Lineage (NCBI taxonomy): Eukaryota > Metazoa > Chordata > Mammalia > Chiroptera > Pteropodidae > Pteropus > Pteropus alecto. The sequence goes on along the minus strand of NW_006433948.1, from coordinate 900,751 downwards.
GATTTTATAATTTTTTCTTTTGATTCAATGAAAATTTTAATTGATTGTTGAAGCACTTTCTGATGGCTGCTTTAAAATTCTTGTGAGATAATCTCAACATCTGAGTCAATGTTGGTGTCACCTGATGGTTTTTTTTTTTTCATTCAAGTTGTGATTTTCTTGGTTGGTGTGATATGTGATTTTCTAAATTGGATTCTGGGTGTTCTGGACATTATATGATGATATTCTGAGCCCTATTTAAATATTTGGTTTTATTTTATCTTTTTTTTTTTAAGATAGGCAGTCACCCTACTGAGGTGTAATGCAAGGACCAGGAGGGTGTGTATGTTCAACTTCTCACTGGACCTTTGTGACACCACCTCTGCAGAAGTGTTGTACTGACTCACACTGCTTCATTGCAGATGGGTGGGGTAGGACTCTAGCTCCCTCCTTCACGCCTCTAATACTTGAAAGCAAGGCATCCTATTGTTGCCTCCAAGTGAAGTGTAAGGTCAGCACTTCGCTGGTTCCACGGACCTCAGTGCTGATTTAAATCGCTGTGTCGCCGCTTAGCGGAGGTGGAAGGAAGCTCAGCTTCCGCTAGAACCCGAGGACGCAGGAGGAGGTGGGAGGAGGGGGGCAGGAGTGTCACCTGCCTCTGCTTTGCACTGACCCTTATGCCATCATCGCTGCTAGGTGTGTCTGGAGGCTCAGCCTCGGCCTCACTGGGGCCAGTCTTATCTTGGCAGAAACAGAAGTAAGTCTTTTGAAAATACAATTTGACCACTTATATATACAATCATTAAATTATAACTAGGTTTGCTTTTTGACTAATTATATTCATGGAATCATATAGCGTATATTTTTCTTTGGTTTCTTTTGCTCAACATAATGCTTGTGAGATCAATACATGTTGTTGCATATAACTATAGTTTCTTTGTCTTCGTTACCATTTAGTATTCCGTCATACGAATACACTACAATCTATACACTATGCTCTACATCAATGTTTACGTTGCTTCAAAATTGGTGCTATTAGGAACAATACTATTATGGCCATTCTGGTATATGTACCGTGGTGCACAGGTACATGAGTTTTCAGGTCCTACCAGTTGTTGTGGACATTCCAGGTCATAGGGTATGCGTATGTCCATCTTCAGGCAATAATTTAAAACTTCTTTACAAAGTGGTTGTACCAATTTACGCTGCTCACAGCAATACATGAGAGCTTCCATCATTCCACATCTTCAACACCACTTGCCATTGTCAGGCTTCTAAACATTTTCCAATCCGATGTGCACGTCGGACGCGAACTTTTCAAAAGATCGTCCCAGCTGCAATGCAAAGCACACACTGGAAGGGAGTGGAACACATTCTCTGCAGTGATTTATGGGTGATGTAGACATCCTCTCTACGGTGACAAAAACACATGCATTGGGGATAACGGAAGTAAGGGAAGATATTTCAGCCAATGGAGGGAAAAGGGAGGAAGTTATGACCAAGAATGGTCAGGAATTTGTAACTATGGGGTTTCTAAATTGCGAGCCGAGGTTCTTCAGGGTACCATGGTGAACTCGCAGGTACATTGTGGCATATTTGAATTTTTTTGGAGAGAAACAGAGTAGTACTTGACATCTATAGACATCTTGTAAGAGACCAGAGTGAGGTAGTTCACAGTTTCAACATAGATCGTGCTATATTCCTTTTGGTGGCTGCCATGATAAAAATCAGTTACTGTGTGAAAATCCATATGGAACAGGAAATAGGGGTGGTGATGTCCAATCTGATTCAAAAATTTGAGAACTTTTGCGTTGCCTGAAATGTGGCTATTTGAGAAGAAAGAAAATACTATTTTATGTATATTAATGTGTATTCATATACTTTTTTCAATTCGCGTGCATTACTTTTTAAGCAGCTACTAAGTTATTAGGGCATAAATACTTATTGTGTCGTTTGATCTTAGTTACCTAATAAATGGAACCGTTAGATATTCCTTTTGGCTTAGAGATGCTGTGAAAAAAATTAATGGTACGCTAAGGGCATTGGCAACCAAGAATGTTTGGGAACTTCTGATATAACGCGATAAATCAGGGAAATCGTTAGAAAGGTGACCGAAATGCTTCCTCTCTCGCCCATCTTCCTGTTCTGAAATAAAGGCTCCGAGGCTGCCCAAAGCATCCATCTCCTTCTTCCTTCTCTGTCTCTACCTCCTCACTACTTGAGGATGGCAGAGAGGGCTTTGCTATACCTGACCTGTCTGCAGAGTTAATGCTGCCTTTGACTGGATCTCCGAATACCCATTATAGTTTCTGAATTGGGAGTGGTTTTTTTCTTCATAAGCCATAATAAGATAGCTTTATCTACTCTACATTAATAATAGTTCCTCATTTGAAGGAGAGAGATGTTATTTATACGTTCCCATTTCCAATGGACAAAATGAACTCATTAACTTACATTTTGAGCTCATTTTATGAAAAAAAAAAAAGCCCTGCAAAGAAGAGATTACAATCAGACGAGGAATTGCCATCTATTTAATTATCTTATTTTCTACTGGAATAAGGAACTCATGTTCTAAATGCTATGCTTAGCACAGGTAGGTAGGTAGGTAGATAAGTGCATGTATAGGTAGGGACATAGGTAGAGATAGACGTGATATATGCACATATATATTCATAGTTATCCACAGAGGAACATATTAAAATTTTAAATATTGTCAATAAGAAGGGCAGGGGAAGAAACTCAGAGGCTAGCTAATAACAGAGTGTTAGGATGGTAAGGCATACAGACACCATCTGGCCACATTACAGATGGGGACACCAGACTTAGACTTTAACAGGCAGTGGGCGACAGCAGGGCCTGAACCCTTGTTTGCTAAGGGAACAAGCACATAAGAAAAATTCTACAATTTTCTTCTCTTTGTCACATGGTCTTGCTTTACATTGCTACCTCTCATATCTCTCCATCGAAGTCTTAGCAAACAAAATGCCAGCATATTATCTGTTTTAAAAACTTAGGAAAGTTCCACTTTGGGACAGTTCGTTCAAGAGGAGTGGCTGTGTTTCTGGGAGGTTCTGAGACTCCAGAGTCACTTTCAGGACTAAAAGCCACGGCTTCCAGCCGAAAGGCCCGGGCTCTGTCCGCTCAGTCCTGGCTCCCCCCGCCCCCTGCCCCCCAGCACTGGGCTGGGAGAGCTGTTAGCCTGGACTGCTTTTCTGCATTTCTCAAGGCCGGGGAATTCCTTTTGCTCAGGCTGCTCAGCTCCACCTCCCCCCACCCGGTCTGCTTCGGGCACAGTGCTCAGCTTGCAGCACTGGGCAACGTCCCAGGCCTGGCCGAGGCTGCTGGCTCCCCTGCCTAAGTGTTCAAGGGAAGGGACAAGTGAATCCCTCGGGGTGGCTGGGATTTGCAGCTCGTATGGGAGGCCTGTTGGAACGCTTGTTCCTAATTTGCCCTGGAAAAAAAAATAAGAAAGGAAAGAGGAAGAAAACAGAGGCAGAGAGGCAGGGGGCCGGCTTCTCCCACCGTCTCTCCCCGCAGCCGCTGGCCGGGACCGCGAGGCCCAGTTCTCGCGGCCTCGTGGAGGCAGGGATCTGAGAATTGCTTGCTGGCTGGGTTTTCTTTCTTCCCTCCCTTTTCCCCTCCTTCTGCTCCTTGGGTTATGATGACCTGAAACATCTTTCACAGTGAGTTCTGAAGCAGCAGCATCTGAGAATAGCTCACAGCAGCAGCGGCTCTCCCCCTCGCTTTGACAAGACAGGCGGGGGCGGGGGGACTGGTGTAGTCCACCCTCCCCGCCTCTGAGCGAGTTGGGGGCCGAGCACTGGGGGTTGGAGGGATCATGACCTTGTGTTCCTTGATGTTATTTGATGTTGGTTTTGGCCGTAGTCGGGGAGTTAAAAGGCACATAAAAATGAAGCTAATAAAACTGCAGGGTTAGGGACTGGGCCAGGCACAGACTGTGGGTTCCCAGAGCAGCTGTGGCTGAGCTCTCAGGCCGGCCTGGCTCACGAGCCTTCCAAGGTGCGGGTTGGGGCCAGGCCACAGCCCAATGGCCGAAGCGAGTCGACTTTGGTGGCCTACGTTGTTAGAGACCCTGACGAGCTTCGCAGGGAGACCGATGAGGGCCGTGGAGGTGCTGTTTTAGGTCACATTTCCGGCATCCAGGCCTGAACGATCAGGGCGCTTCTGCCAGTCTTCCGAGCAGGGGACTCTAGTCTAAGAATGTTGACATCTGGCCTTGCCAGGGGCTGGCGGCATCAGGACGGGAATAAGGAGGACGGGGGTCCGGTCGCTGGTCCCCGGTCTGGGCCAGGACGGTACCTTATTTATGCAGATGCCGAGAGCCTGGGACACCCATAGTACGTCAGTGACGACAGGAGTCACCAGTACCTGCTCCCTGATTACCTGGGGTGACATGTGAGAACTGAAAGAATGCCTAGTGTGAACGTGAGTACCAGTCACCTGTGAACGTCTCCTCACTCCGCCCCGCATGGCGGTCTGCGTGCGTGTGGAGCCAGAGGCTAGTCTTTGCCACACGGACCTGCTCAAGGCGGAGGCAGAGGGCCAGGCCTTGCCAGGGCTGCTCACAGTGCCCAGGGCATTGGATCTGGAACCATAAGGCCAAAGTCCTGACTCTGCTGCTTCTTAACAGTCTGACTTTGCACGAGTACATCACCTTTTCCCCTCAGCCTTAATTTTCTCATCTGTAAAATGGTTATAGGCCCTTGGCATTGATTCAGTGAGATGCCAAATGTAATATATTTGGATGTGTGTCCAACATATGCTCAGTACTCAACAAATTCCAGTGTACCCCCCGGCCCCACTCCATGCCTTTACTAGAGTCTAGGCTAAAAGGACAAGGGTGGAGGTTTGAAGCCACGCATCCTCCCTAGCACAGTCATAAATAACGCTGCCGAGAATGAAAAGCGGGAGGCCTGGCAGACCCCACAGCGGATGGTTCCCATAGCTTTTCCAACGAGTGGGAGCGGAGGCAGGGAAGAGGGAGGGAGGGAGGCAGGAACAGTGAAGGGCTGCGAGCCAAGCGTCAGGAAACCTAGATGACTCAGAGAGGGACGGCTCCCACCTGATGGAGGTGGCAAAGATGAAGAGCCAGTGCTAGGTGACCTCTCAGCTGCAGTGAGCGTTCCTGTCCTGCCATCTCCTTCCATCTTACTCCGAGGATGGCCTTTACTATGCTGGTTTCTGCATTGCCGCGATGTCCGTGCTGTCCTCCTCAACCTGGCAGGGGTGACCAGACCTTCCCTCCACTCGTCTGGGAGAGCCGTCAGCTGGCCCGAGGCCCAGACGACCCAACCGCAAAGGGCCAGTGGTGGGACTTACTGCATCTGCCCTCTTGTGGACAGCAAGAGAGTTTGAAGTTCATTAAATTCACTTAAAAACGTATCGAAAAATCTCAAGGACAACGGTTTGATCTTATCTTCAGTTCATATAGACGTAAAATGACTCATCCACAGTCTTCTGGTGATGCAACCAGGATCGCAATTCGCATATGCCTGACTGTGACCAAGACTTCTCGGGGAGTCCCCAAAGTATGGAATTAGAAGGTGGAAAAGGCCTTCCCATGCCTGTTCTCTTCCACACCTGTCGATAACCTTCCGTTGGGCCAGAGTTTGGGTGGACAGAGCCAGGCCTCTCACACAGAGAAGAACAAGCTCTCCTCGCAGTGACTCGCGTGTACAAACTCTGGTAGGGAGTTCGAACAAGCTTCTGGCCATAGAGACTCAGAAGCAAGTCTGCCTTGTCATTCCCTGTCTCTAGGTCATGCCCGAGGTCGGCTCACTCTCACCCTTCCATCTTCGGAGAAGCACGGCTCCTTCCGGGAGGTTCGGGCGCCAGCACTCGAGTTGTGGCTCCAATTGCCCCTGAGACAGCTCCTCCATGTCTGATTTGTACACTGTCCTTCTCGGTCCCCTCGCCCGGCATTTCTTCCGACTCCCATCCTTCCAACGTAACCAGCCGACCCTCCCCGCCCCCACTCCCAGCACCGGTCAGCCTTTCTCATCGGAACTCCGCCCAGCAGCACCCGTGGCATTCCCGGCTCCCTCCCCTCAGCCCTCTGGGTACCAAACTCTGTGTGTGTCCCCTGCTTGTTGATTTCTCTTCCTCCTGAGCGATGTTTATATCATCTAGGCTGCAGTGATCAGGGCGCTTCTTCCAGGAGTCTCTAGGCTGAAACAAGGCTCAACGTCTCCATTATATGGGCAAGGACACTCCTGTGTTTACAGAGAATCTACTGAAATGCTAGCTCACCTCCATAAAAGCTCCCCCCGCCCCGTCTGTGTGTACACAGGGAAGATGATATTCTTCAAACCACCAAGGAAGAAGAGGAAGAGCGCTTCTACCCCCTGGGACACTGAAAACCGAGCAGGGAGCTGGGCTCCCCTGCGACTGACTGTCAAATCATGGTGCTAGGGGGTAGGTGGGTGGCAATTACTCAGTACAGTAACAAGTGTGTGTTGGAATCATGATGCTTCAAAATGAAATATTTGTATGACATTTTTGTCCTATTTCCAATAAAATTAAGAGCTTTGGGGTCTAAATGCTATAACCTTCAAAAGATACAGTCTGAGCATGGCAGTGTTTGTCTATGCACTGGAATAAAACTTATAAATTAGAATCTGTCAGTCAGAGCTCCGCGCGGAAAGGTTACGCTGTACCTGGGAGCTGTGCACTAATTAATTACAGTCTGCTCGGATGCCGTGGGAACAGGCGAGCGTGGCGGCGGAGCGGGCCAGTCTCAGGTCTTCATTTAGGGATAGACTCTGATTTCTTCATGACTCAGTTATAAGCGCTCCAGCTCCCCGAGACCTTGTGACACGGGCCTGGCAGGGAGAAAACAGCGTGTGGGAGACCGTGTTGACTGCAGCGTTAGGACCTAGTAGATGCAGGGGGCCTGGTCACGGAGGGACAAGGCAGGAAAGACCTGGGGGCTCCTGCGCCACTTGCAGGGAGGGTGATGCAGGATCGGCTGTGGCTGGCGGGTCGGGGGAGTGGGAGGTGCAGGGGTGGAACCTGTCCTCGGAAGAGGAAGGCTGAGGAGGAAGGTGGCTGTGAGCACGTGTTCACAGCCCCAGGCCTAGAGCTGCAAGAGGCTGGATAACCGAGCAGGAGGCCAGGTTCACACAGCGGGCAAGCATGTGGCGAGGGGCCAAAATACTGAAACGCCGGGGCTGCGTGGTTGCCTGTCTCTTGGTGTCGGACACCACCACGTGTCGGAAAAGTGGTAGACGCCATGCGGTCGACGCGCTGTACCTACGTAGACCTGTGTCAGCTCTCAGCTCCGAGGAATGTAACTTCTTCCCAGGCTGCATTGACTGGAGGGGATCCAAATTCTAAAATTCCTTCTGTCTTGATCCAGACCAACTCAGGACCTGGGGCAGGAAGAGGTTTGGGAATGAAGTCAACTCGGTGGCAACTTGGGGTTGGATCATTGGGCCGGCGGGGGGTGGGGCAGCACCTGGCCAGTCCTTGCCCTTCTGGCCTGTCCTCACTTATTTCCATTTGAGCTCTCGGAGTCGGTATTAATCATTCCCAGCCTGGGAGCATGGACTTTGGAAGCAGTCACTCTTAATTCCACATTCCCCTAGCATGCACTTTTAGTCATGCCCCTTCTCCTTCCTGAACCTCAACTCTCGGTGCAGTTTCTTTGTCTGTAAAATAGGAACAATAGCTCCTTCCTTCCTGTTTTTTTTTTTTTTTCCTTTTGGAAGGTTGTTGTGAAGAGCCAATGAAATTACGTGTAATAAAAGCAAGATAATGTTTGATACATGTGGTTCTATAAATACGTGTTACATTAGAATATTTGAGGCAAACTTTGGAATTTGTGTGAGGTAAATATTGGCTCTAGCAAAATTCAAGGCTAACTGCATTCTTTAGACGGCTTTGTACAGGCACCAAGCACAAATTAACCAGTGCTAAAGCACGGGACCTAGGAGAGCTCAGAGCTGAAGACTAGAGGAAAGGAGGCATAGAGACAGACAGAGACAGAGACAGAGTGACAGACAGAGTGACAGAGAGAGAGATTGGGAGAAGTGAAGGGAGCTGAACTGGCAGAGAAAATGGAGCAGTAGAAAGAAAGAACAAGGGCCTCCAGAGAAGGGAAAACAATGAGACGTAGAGAAAGAATGAAAGGAGAACAAAGAAACAAGATGACAAAGACAGAAACAGCAAACAGGACGGAGGGACAAAGACAGAACGAGAGGAAAAATAAGAGAGAAAGAAAAAACAATGAAAGCTTGAAACCGACGAAATCCGGTTGCCATTTGGACATCTTACCCTGAGACCTGGAGAAGCGCTGGGTAGAGAGTGAGTCATAAAGGGGATTTTTTTTTTTTGGTATCTGATCTTATTTATTTGTTACTCTTACAAAATCTCATTTTTGACTGGACTCAGACTTAGAGGTAGACGCCCTCGGAAGAAAGTCTGCGTCTCTTGGCAATCCGTTCCTCCTTCATTCTCTTGGCCAAAAGCTCAGCGTATTCTGTGGCCTCTTCCTTATTTTTGTCAGTTCGCTGTTTCTTCAGAGCAATGCGCCGATGTTTACGTAGCAGGACGCGTGGAGTCACAAGACGCTGACTCTTGGGTACTTTGATCCTCCGTTTCTTACCTTCTTTGTTTAGGAGCTTGCTCACAGCATGGGTGGACATCGTCTTCTTTAGAGAGATTGGAAAGTTTGTGGATTCCACTTGCTCTTCTGGGCCCCAGGCGACGAGGCACAGTAGTGTCAGTGAGACCAGGAATATCTTTCTCTCTATTTTTTTTCCCCAGTGACCACAATGTGTCCTCCTTGCTCTGTAACAGCAATGCCCCTTACTCAGTAGCAGGCGACATGGCCATGGGTCAAGACAGCCCGCTTCACGGGGAGACCTTGTTTGTCATCCCCACCACTGATTCGAACCACATAACCCTTCCATCCTTCACCCAGAGCAGCAGCAGCAGCGTCTGTGACCGTCCGCTTCTCACAAAAGGTACGCAGTTTACGTTCATTATCCACTTCAATGAGCTTCTGGCGCCAGTGGCTGGGAAAGAGATGTTCAGCTTCATCCTGACCGCCTCCGAGGCGCCACGAAAAAGACCATAAAGGGAACTTTGACAGCAGGTGTATTGAGGGTTCTCGTCCATCTGGTACTCTCACGGGGTGGTGGCGATCAAGACAGTGTGACACTTGCATAAGGACAGACATAGAGAGCAATGGCCTAGAATTTACGGTCCAGAAATAAAGCTTTACGTGGAGCGGCAATTGATTTTGACAAAACTGCTAAGAAAATCTAATGAGGAAAATGATCTTTTTAGAAAATGGTCCTGGGACAATCAAATATCCACATGCAAAATAATGAGGTTGGACCTCCGTCTCACGCCATATCTAAAAGTTAACGCGAAATGGATCAAAGACCTACATGTAACTGTGAAAACTGTAAAATTCTTAGAAGAAAATATAGGTATAAATCTTCGTGACCTCGGACTAGGCAGTGGTTTCTTAGATATGACTCTAAAGGCAAAAGCAGCAAAAGAAGTAACTGACAAAGTGAACAGCATCAAAATGAAGACTTTTGCACTTCAGGGGACGTCATCAAGAAAGTGAAAAAATATCTTACAGAATGGGGGGTAATTTGACGAATTATATATTCAATAAGGGCCTTATATCTAGCATGTATAGAGAATATTATAGCACAATAATAAAAAGACAAGCCTTGGGTGCGGTTAAGGGAGCAGACCTCAAGAGTTCTCATCACAAGGCAAAAAACATTTTCTTCTTTCCTTTTGGTATCTACATGAGATGACGAATGTTAACTAAACTTAGAGTGATAATCATTTCACAATATATGAAGTCAAGTCACTGTGCTGTAGACTAAACTTATACAGCGCTGTGTGTCAATCAACATATCTCAATAAAGCTGGTCAAATTAAAACGACTGGACAAAGAATAAAGTGATTGAATATCTATGTATTTCTTCCTGAACTTAACGACATTAATTTTTTTGAACTCTAATGACCCCTATCAACATAGAAGCTGTTGTAAATTCTCTGATTCTGTCTGTTTTCTCGCATATTCGACATTACTATTTGTTTTGCCTACAGTCAGCGTTCGTTTAGATTTGCCTACGGTATCAGTATCTTTATCAGTATCTTGGCTCCCTATTACCTCTTGCATCTCAACCTTCCATCCAAGATCTTCTCTCATCTATCTGAAGTATATGAGTTAGAATTTCCTGTATCGGAGGTCGTGTTAGAAATATCTTTATTTTAACCTGAAAGGTAATTCGGGAGTAAGGGAGCGGGGCAGATTATTCTCTCTGTACGTCGAAGTTAATTTTCCTCTGTATTCTGCTGCCATTATTGTTATCGATAAGTTAATCTTAAGCGTAGTGATTATTTCTTTGTAGAGGATCTGTTTTGGTTTTGTTTTCCCCTCTCTTCTGATAACTTTTCTAATTTCTTTTCTTTTCTGGTGTTCTGCAAAATCATCATGTGTCCAGGGTGGATTTATTTTATTAGTCTAGCTTGGGATTTGTCAGGATTCTGTGTCTTAAAGTTGAATGAATATCTTTCGACGATGTTGAAAACGTCTCAGGTATTTCGTTTTTGCGTGTTGCCTGTTTCCTGCTCCTTGCCTGTGTTCTAGAAGTCTAGGTAGGTATATATTAGATCTTTCTGTTCAACTTTGTGCCAATGAACCTCTAATGTTTTTCATTTTCTTCTCTTTCTGTGTATATTATGAATAATTCATATCTACCTTCAATTTCCCTGATTCTCTCTTCAGTGGTGTATTTTATGTTCTTTAATTTATAAATTTATTTAATTATAGTATTCTCCTTTTTAGTTTCAGAGATTCTATTTTACTCTTTTTGAACGTCTCGTTCCTCGCTTATATTTCAAATATTTTATAATTCTCTTTAACCACTTTTGCTACAGTTAACTTTGTATTCGATGTCCGAGGGTTCTACATCCTATAACCTGCGGGTCTGATTCTGACGTTTACTGTTTCCACGGGCTTTTACTCGGGGTGTCTTGTTCCTTCGTGTGTTTTGTAACTTTTCTCTGTGAGATGCTCATTTTCTTGGGCCTTTATATATAGGAATGTGGGAACTGGTGACGTGGGATCTTCAGCTTTTAGCTTTTCAGACGCTAAGTATCTTTAGGACCGCAAAACTCTATGAAGACCACCTGTGGTTATAAATTCTCATGAGAAGTTTATCTTACCACTCCACCTAGTGCCAAGGTCGTGTCGGGCAGGTTTCCTTGTTCTCTCCTTTTGTGAGATGGATCTAATTCTTCTTCAACCTCACACGGAGCGTGTAGCCCTTCAGGGTCCAGCCTTACGTCATCTTCGGTCAGCCCTAGTCTTCATCTCCCTCTTTCCTCATCTATTCTGATGATCAATGTAGAAATCCAGTCTCCTAGGGTCTGATAAAGTCCACGGAGCAGGATTTGACTTTGTCACACAGTAACAGAAAGAATTCCTGCTTTCATTTCCTTTTTGGCTGTGAATTCTTTACCATCATACTAGTTCAGCAAGAAATTTTAAAAACATTATTTTTAATGTTTTGCTCTACATTGCATAATTGTTTTCCTCGGGAGGGTCATTCGGGAGATCTAGTATGACATACTGCTAGAAATAGAAGTCTCCGGCCAACTTGTAAAATGACAATGCTTTCCTCCTGTCACATATTCATGATTCCTGCCCTGCCTTTCACGTAGGGTTCCTGCGAATCTCCAATGAGATAGTGGATATCGAAGCGCTGTAAGGTGTCAAGCACTATTTAAATGGTTAAATGGCTGTGGTTGCTATTAAAAGTAGCTGCAAGCCAAGCTAGTGGTTTGGGCTTGGGGGAAGGAAATTCGCCATTTAAAGGAGGGAGAGCTCACGTCCAGCTGAGGCAATCAAGGGAAATATCTTGGCATAAGCTTTTGAGCTGGGCCTTCATGGGTAGGAAGGATTTGCCTAGGCCGAAACGGAGGTGGGCATGTCATATGAAGGTCAACATGTGAACAAAGGTGCTTAGGGTGAATCGCCTCTTTTCCAAAGGGAGGCCTTTGGTCTCTTGTCCATTCGCACCGATTATAAAGTCCTTGCCGCCCGCACCTCAGGGACTCTGTAAGCAGCTGCAGTTGCCCACACTTACTCTGGGTGGGAGATATACCTAGCAGGGTCTTGGACCCATGTCAAAATCGTCCAGGCACAGAACGGCTCAAGAAACATCAGTAGAAATATGCTCGCAGCAAGATCGATAGGTGCAGATAAATGGTGGGTAAGATGGCGTGCTGCAGGGCGGGGCCGTCTTACTGAGCGTGTTGTCTAGGAGGCTGGTGACCGAATACTTGCAAGTAGAGCAAACTGTCATTAATCTTTTTTTTTTTATGATACAGATTCTAAAATGTAGAACTAAGATTTATAGGCATAGATCAAGCTGGAAGGTCTCAAACTGACAAAATTCTGGTTTTAGCAAAAAGTTTTACAGAATCTTAGAAGACAGTTTAGAGCTGGAAGACACTAGCCTAGTCCTGATCTCCCTTGCCCAGTAGTTGGGGAGACTGAGGCCCAGAAAAGAGCATGCAGTCAGTAACGCTAACCTGCTAGTTGGTGGCGGAAGCTGGTACCCCGATTCTTGACCCAATGCCCTTTCTCCCTGCCTGCCTTTACAGACAACTGTGCTCGTAAGTTCTCTGCACACCCGCTGAACTGCTGTACTCCGGGTACTTCGAACCAGAGACAGGAAGAGAGAGCAAGAAACTGGGCGAGATGCTAGGAAGACGTTTTCTTTTTCCCCAACAAGACTCCCGTGAAGTTTGGGGAGCAGGAGGCCGCTCCGTGGAAATCATGGCCTCG
>NW_006433948.1:884979-887862 GCF_000325575.1 Pteropus alecto | reverse complement strand
CTTCTAATGTTGCTTTTTTTTGAGTTCCTTGGGCCTCTGCAGAGACCGAGAAGCTCAACCAGTGCAGCAAAAAAGAAAATATAGTACAGCGATCAAACATTCTTTAGTTTGAGTTCGGGCCGTATTACTTAGAGGTAACCTTGGTTCTGAGCCAAAAATAATGTTGAGTCCGAGCTTCAGTTTCTTTAACTATACAGTGGTGGCGACCTGCTAAAATCATAGGGTCGCTGTGAGGATCACGTAAGATACAATGTAAAGAGCTTAACGTCCGCATTTCCTGGCACATAGCAAACGCGTCACACATTTTAAGACGATGCTGATGACGATGCCCTTGAGTCAACCTCTGTGTCACCCTCTATTCTTTTTTAAATAATTTTTTCACTTACTGTTGACATCCAATATTATATTAGTTTTACGTGTGCAACATAGTGTTTAGACATTTATATAACCCACAGGGCGATCCCCCTGAGTCGCCTGGTCCGCACCTGACACCATGTGTAGTTGCAACAATATTATTGACTATGTTCCCTGTGCTGTACTTCATATCCCTGTGACTATTTGGTAACCACAGTTTGTGCTTCTTAATCCCTCCCCCTTTTCACCCAGCCCCCACCCCCTCCCATCTGGTGACTATCGATGTTCTTGGTATCTACGAGTTTGTTTCTGTTTACGTATTTCGTTCTTTAGCTTCCACATGTAAGTGAAATCGAATGGCATTTATCTCTCTCTGACTTACTGCACTCAGCACGATACTCTCTAGGTCCATCCATGTTGTTGTGGCAATATTTCATTTTTTAAAAAAATTTGTGGCTGAGCAATATTCTTTTGTATGTATGTACCACCTCTTCTTTATCTGTTCATCTACTGATGGACACCCAGGCTGCCTCCATATCTGGGCTACTGTAAATAATGCTGCAATCAAGCTATGGATGCAAATGTCCTTTCAAAGTAGTATTTTGCGTTTCTTTGGATAAATACCTAGAAGTGGGATCACTGGGTTCTGCTTTGTGTCTTGTTATAGCTTTTGTTTGAAAATACGTTTTCTCTGGTATAAGTATTGCTACCCGGCTTTTTTTTTTTCATTTCCACTTTCATGAAACATCTTTCCCATCCCTTTCCTTTCAGTCTGTGCATCTTTTGATCTGAAGTGAGTCTCTTATAGGCAGCATATATGTGGGTCTTGTTTTCTTATCCATTCAGCCACCCTATGCCTTTTAATTGGAGCATTTTATCCATTTAAAGTGATTATTGATTGGTACACAGTTATTGCCATTTTATTATTCATATTTATATTCTCCCACCCCTTCTTCTTCTTAAAGAAGTCCCTTTAACAGTTCTTATAATACTAGTTTGTTGGTGATGAACTCCCTTAGCTTCTTATCTGGGAAGCTGTCTATTTCTTCTTCAGTTTTAAATGACAGCCTTGCTGGGTGGAGTCATCTTGGTTGTAGGTCCTTGCTTTTCATCACTTTCAATATTTCATGCCAGTCCCTCTGGCCTGCAAAGTTTCTGTTGAGAAATCAGCTGGCAGTCTCATGGGAGCTCCTCTGTAGGTAACTAGCTGCCTTTCTTAATTGCTTTTAATATTCTGTTTATCTTTACCCTTTGGCATTTTAATTATGTGTCCTGGCGTGGGCTTTTTTCTGTTCATCTTGAGACTCTGTGCTTCCTGGGCTTGTATGTCTATTTCCTTGGCCAGGTTAGGGAAGTTTTTGTCATTATTTCTTGAAATAAATAGGTTTTCAATTCCTTGCTCTCTCCTCCTTCTGGTGCCCATATGATGCAAATGTTGGTAGCTTCATGCTGTCCCAGAGACCCCTTAAAGCATCCTATTTTATTTCTATTCTTTTTTCTCATTGCTGTCCTGATTGGGTGTTTTCTGCTACCTTATCTTCTAAATTGCTGATTTGATCCTCTGCTTCATCTAATCTACTGTTGATTCTCTCTAATATATTCTTCATTTCCATTACTGTATTCCTCATTTCTGACTGATTCCCTTTTATGTTTCCCATCTCTATTTTAATGTTTTCGATCTCTTTAAAGTTCTCACTGAGTTCATCTACTCTTCCCGTAAGTTCATTGAGCATCCTTGTCACCAGTGCTTTGAACTCTGCATCTGGTAGATCGCTCGTCTCCATTTTCTTTAGTTCTTTCCTTGAGTTCTGCCCTTTCACTTGGGGCATGTTTGTCTGTCTCCCCATTTCGGCTGCCTCTCGTGTTTGTTTCTACGTATTAGGTTGGGCCGCTACGTCTCCCGGTCTTAGGAGAGTGGCCTTATGTAGTCGGTGTCCTCTGGGGCCCAGTGGCAGTCTCCCTGGTCACCTGAGCGGGTGCTCCAGGTGTGTCCCTTGTAGGGGTCGTGTGTGCCCTTCTGTCGTAGTTGAGCCTTGAATGCTGTCTGCACAGCAGTGGGAGGGATTGACCCTCGGGCCGATTGGTTGTGAGGACTGGCCGGTGCGGGGCTGACCCCAAGAGCAGGATCCGTTTAGCGGGGCTCTGCTGCCTGCGCGGTCCGCCCTTCGGGTGTCTCTTCCTCGCATGTGGCCCAGTGGCGCTTCAGTTCGATCCAAAGCTGGCCACTGGGCGTGCAGGCCGGGACCTCCTGGGCGAGCCCCTGCCCCACGCCAAGTTCAGCCGCAACCTGTGCCCTGCCTGGGACCACCAGGTATGAGCCACCAAGCAATCCGCAGATGGCCACCAGCTGGCGTTAGGCTTGGAGATGGTGCCTTGAGAGGCCAAGCCGCAAACTGAGGCAGCTGTGGCTAGTGCCCGGCTTGGGGCTGCTCGGCAGGAGGTACCGGGCACCCCGCGGCCAGATGCTGCTTGTTTGGGGTTTGTGAGCCTTTGAGAGGTTTTTGGAAAGTCCGCTGCAGGAGCCAGGAG
>NW_006433948.1:883663-883891 GCF_000325575.1 Pteropus alecto | reverse complement strand
GGCCCGAGTGCAGCCATGTCGCCCACTCTCCCTCCCTCCCGGTTCCTATTTGCTTTGGACTCTTTCCTGCCTCTTGGGCTTTTATCTCATGGTTCTGAGTCTGATGTCCTCTCCAGGAAGGTGGACCGTTGTTTCCAGCACTTTCCTGGACTCCCCGCTTGCACGAGTGAACGAGGAGCCATACCCACAATGCACCAGTGTGGCCGGCTTCCCACACTAGTCCCCCTC
>NW_006433948.1:864846-883563 GCF_000325575.1 Pteropus alecto | reverse complement strand
GAAAATACGTGATGTCACCGGAGACCCTTGAACACATTCTAAGAATTGCACCAAATTCCGAGGTCTTTGATAGATTGGCGTAATGTGACCAGCCTGAGACCGGACATCAGGAGATTCGGGGCTTCCGGTGCAGACTGAGGACCATTCATTATTCAGGAGCAGCCTCTGGGCCAGTCACGTCACTGTGCTGAGCTTCAGTTTTCCAAACCGGAAAAGCGGCTCCATCCCTCACCTGCCTGCCGCTTCGGGGTGTTCTGAGGTTCCGCTGAGATCGTGTGTTCTGGGAATCGAAATGCTGGCAAGGATTTCTGTGGGTCCCCTTCGACACTGGGGTGGAGGCCGACGCTGGCTCTGCTTGTGCCTCCTTCTCTGCCTTCCTCTCCCTCAGCCACACCCTTGTTCAAACGCTTCCGTCAGGCTAAATTATCTGGCATTTCTACCAGGCTGCTGTCGCTTGCCTGGGAACGTCCAGGTCCCCAGCCCAGCCCCATCTCCATCCGCCATGGGTCACGGCTGGACTTCTCTCAGAAGCCGTCCTTGACCTTCCCCCTGGACAAGGCATCCTCCTCCTGCTCCCCGACAAAGTCCTGAACTTCCTTTACCGCAGCACGCATTACATGACAGTCATCTGTCCCTGTGTCTCTCACTAGACTTAAAGCGCCGTGAGGAGAGAGAGCACGTGTGTCGTGATCCTGTGCGGGCTGCACGGTGCTCACAGGAATAGACAGTTGTTGAATAAGTGAATGAACAAATGGTTAAACGCTGGGCCCATGCGGATGGTCCCTGCCACAAGGTTATCCAACCTGGACATTATCCACTTTGGGCACAGCGTATAAGCATCGAAAGGGCCTGCTTCCTTTGGGGACAAGTGTCACTGCCCAGGTGGCAGGCGATGTGCCTCTCAGAGCATCCGCCCGCTCTGCCGGCCTCTCATGAGCCAGTGCGGACTGAGGGAGAATGTCCGCACGGGGTCCGCTGACGTCAGCTTGCTGGCTATAGTCTTGCGGGCGGCAGACAGAATTCCCGCCCAGCCGCCTTGCTTGAGGGACCCTGGGAAGGAGTCAGGGGACACTGGGAAGTGGCGGCCCGGGTGCCGGGGACCCCGAGGATGTGAGTCATCTGTACCTGCCCATTAACTTGGGTCTTTATACCTCAGTGTGTCTTTTAAATGCTTCTCATGGCCTCTGCCGTCCCCCCTCCATCTGCCCCCAAAATTCTGTCGCTGTCCCTGCAGTGAAAACAAACCCTCTGCCAGTGGTGGTGGGTGAAGTACGTGCTGTGTTTTGAGTGGACATCGTTGCGCCACATGGGAACCGGATGAGCAATGGGGACTCTCAGGGGGGCTCCGAGACCGCGTGAGGGGACGGGACAGGTCCTCATGCTCTGCCGCCGTAGCGGCCGCGAGCTGGTGTTTGGGCTGGAGGCTAAGATTCCTTCCAGCTCTCAAGGCGATTGTAAAGCGATACTGTGCGCGGGGTCGGGGTGGGCGTGGGGGGCCGCCCGGCCTGGCCTGAGGCACTTAACGGACCGTAAAGTCCGCGAAAGCATGCACTGTGACTTGTTAAACTGCTATTTATCTCTTCTATTAATGAGATCCTCTAAATGGTAAACACATTATTTCACTTTTGAGGCTTCGCCCCATTCATCAAGGAGCTGACAGCATCTATTACGTGGGGCCCAAGTGTCGTTTTGACCCCCTGCCCCCCAGGTGTCCAGTAAATTTTTGTCGAGTACAAACACGGCGATTCTAGTTGCAAAACTAGATGTTCTAGGGATAAGGAAGGCCCCCTTCTTTCCCTTCATGTCAGGATTAACAGAAGTGTCGCCGTTTGCAGCCACTCTGGTGCCCACATCTTCAGATACTCAGGCATGAGAAAAGTACCAGAAAAAAGCCCAGAAAACGGCAGAGGTGGCCCAGTGTCCTGCGGGCAGGCCGGGCCATCCATGTGCCAGTCACGTGGCAGACTCCTGCCCCCAGGCCCCTCCTGATCCACTAGGCGTCCTTGTCGCCCTGACCTGTGTGCTTTGCTCCTCCTTAGAAAAGCTATGGTGGGGGCTAAGTCCCTTGTCACTTTAGGCAGGAACCGAGTGGGAAATGAAGCCACACGTGGTGGCTATTAGCTGGCTCTCTGTAGGTCCGAGAGGAGAGCCTACGGTGGTGCCCCCGCCCCACACACATCCGCTCTCTCTCAGAGGCACAGACACATCCCAAGCGTCTCGTTTCTTCTGTCCTTCAAACCCCGATCCCAGGAAACTTCGGAAACCCAGGCGCTCTAAAGGGGTCGATGGCAAACGTGGGTCAGTGCGGGATCCCGCCAGCTGGGCCACATGCATTCTTCCCGAATCCCTAAGCTAGTGTAGTGACACTGTGACAACCCCTATTGCGGGTGAGGGCCCTGAGGCAGAGAGAGCACTCATGTTCCCCCTCGACACACACCGAGGGCCTGTACCCCACAAAGTCACATCGGGATCTCCTAAGCATTCACGGAGAGAGGAGACAGGAGGGGACCTTGCTGGACACTTTGAAACCCAGAGGCAGATCGGCCTGTGCACTCCCTGGGTGGTCGGGGAGACCCAGCCCCCAAAAGCCTGCGAGGATGCCGACGCGCCCCTTCCCTCCCTGCGTTTTGGCGGGAGCCGGGCAGCGCGCTCCCCCCGGGATGAGGGTGAACAGCTGGCTGCGTGTGGCTTTCTCCCGCTCAGCAAGCTCAGGGCTTTTGATGAGAGGCTGTAAAGGGCTTCTGGTGTCCACCTGTGCCTCCTACGCGGCCCCTTTGATATTCTGGTTGTCCCAGGTCAACCTGTGCTAAGGCCGACACAGGTCACATTTCTAACCCCTGCGCAAAGGTTTAAGAATATATAAAAATCAAAGTCGCACGAAAGGCCACTGGGCATGATACCAATTCTTGACTTCAGTAAAGACAGCCAATAAAAACAGCTAATTAAAAGGACTCTGATGACATGCATCTGAAATTTTAGATTGTTTTATGTTTTAACAAATTAACAACAGCGATAAGAGGACATTAGCAGCTTTTCTCGAGTCTCTTTGCTGACAATAACTGGAGCCTGCAGCCACAACAGGGGCTGTGGCCAAGTTTTCGCTGGCAGACCAGAGAGCCAGTATTTTACACAATGGATGACATTTCTGAAAGCGGAGACACAGACAAAGCCAGAGTCACACATGTACTCCAACAAACAAGTTTCTGCCATTTTTAATTATATTTAGAGCAACAAAAGATTTCAAGATTACAAAAAGAGAATAGAACACTAGCGCTTGGGGCTGGTCCTGCTGCCCAGTGTAGGCCAAGTGCCGCTGTGAGGACTGAAGCCCCATCAAAAGGAGTTTCCAGGAAAATTAACATTTCTTTAAAAAAAAATCTTTACATGATGCTCTCTTTATTTTTCTCTCAACATCAAAACGAATGCTCAGATATGGTTACACAGTCTGCTGTCTGCTGCTGCCAAGTTAATCTCAAGGACAGCACAAGAATGCGGTGTCCGAGACACTCCCTACTCAACGCTCCGGTCTAGGGGGAAGCAGAAAGGTGTCACTTGAGTGGGGAGGGGGCTTTTTTTAGCTTGGGCCACCCCAGTGGTGACTACTCTCAGCACCTGAGTGGTTTAGGGGATGGGACAACCCCACAGGCACTTCGCTGCTGGGCCGAGGCCGGGACACTGCACGCTTGGCCTTTCTGCTGTGTAGGAAACAGTTCCCCAAATGTGAAGCCTCGGCCAGGGGCGGCGGGGGGCGACCACCGAGGAAGCTGCGACATTTCAGAATTTTCTTTCCTTTGGCATGTGTGTGTGTTCTGGTGATTGGTGGCCGATGGAGCCCGCAGCTATAGGACAGCCCCAGTAAGTAGGACGTGCAGGTACTGTTTAGGCCCCAAGGGCCCCTCGGTCTGTAGGCTCTCGTTTCATTCCACGAGGCTGCGGGACGAGCGCTGTATGGGTTGAGCGTGGAAGCCAGTTGCTACCTATCGCTCACTTTCTGGCCAAGTCAAATAGGGATAAATCCCAGCTGAGTCCAGGGCTGTTTATTCCTTAAGACTCCGCTGGCTAAATTCAAACACTTAGCGCTCACTTTTTGGGGTGGGAATGTTCCAAATGTTTTGGTGCCTCAGTTGAAGTGTCTGGGGTGGCGGCGAATACGGATAATTTTTCTGCTTTCACCTAGAAATGGTTGAGAGTTGGGAGGCTCTGGGCAACAGACCCCAGTGTCGATCAATGTCTTAATTGAAGAAAAACACCCCTACCCGTGGGCAGAGATGGACCTGTACCTACACAGATGCTACTTCTAGTACGTTGACAAATTTAGAACAGAGAAAAACACATTTCCATTGTCGAAATCTTTACAGAGCATATCCAAAACCAGACTTGAAGCGCACAGGCGCCCAGTAGCAAGAGCACCTCGGTCGCAGGTGAGCTAGTTACGTGAAGGATGGAGCGCTGGCTCCCGGTTCCCAAGCACAGGAAACTGCCCGTCCCTCACAGGAGTGGCGAAGAACAGCGTGTCCTTCCCTCGTCCCGCTGCTCCGGCCCCGTCAGGGGGCCGCTGGCTGGTCGTCGGGCTGGGCCTTTGCTACAGAAAATCCTAGTCGGGACCAATGAGTTCTCACCACCTTCCAAACATTCATCAGTCTCGGGCTAGTAAAGTGCAATACATCATGTACTCTTCAGCCTCCCTCCCTCTGCTCCTTTGCAGGGGCTGTGAGCTCCTAGTGGCCTGCTCAAGCAGGCGTCTTACGTTCTGAGAGAGCTTCCAGCACGTAACTGTGGCCTGGCACAAGTACATGATGTCAGTTATGACCTGGAACCAAATGTAAAGTTGCAGAGAAAGGCAAAGCTATCAACACACATCATACCGATCTATCTACCCAGGTATCTAGATAGATACATAATTAAATTTTGAACATGGACACAAATACTCATTTACAATATATTTCAGCTTTCTGCCTTGAACCGCAGAGAACTTTCTGTGCCTTCCAAAGTGGGCAGAAATGAGGGTTTCTGCCTGCTGTCCCTCTAGTGCAAAATCTCCTTCAAACGCTCCCTTTGTCAGCGAGGGCTTCACATCCTCAGCTAAGCCGCCATGGGCACTAGCAAGCAGTGGCCGAGACAGCTCCATATCCAACCATGCGATGATGGAGCTTTGAAAATTTGCTCACCTACTCAGAAAAGGGATGCTGGTTCTGCGTACAAAAATCAGTTAGTGAAGGACCCATAATCCCACCTTTCTTCACAAGTCCACTCTTCTAAGCGTGTTTCTAAACAGAACTGCTCAGTCCGTCAGCAGGGAAAGTCCTTTTGTCTTTGGATAACTCACCAAAGAGGCACTACAGTTCAGTCCCTCCCTGCCCTTAAAACATTTGGTATCTTAGCAGATACAGTGTAATCTTTGGTTACATGATGCGATGCTCTATCTCTTTGTCTTTTTAAACATCTTTCAAAGATTTTTCAAAGAGATTACTGATGAGAATAGAACTGCCTGTAAAAGGCAGCGGGGGTAGAAATTTCCTTTAACAAGAAATTGCACATGCTAAATGGCTTGTTTTGAGTAACTTTGGGACTTGATCCTGTGCTTTAGCATTCCTGATTCCCATGACTCCCTACGGGGGGTCGGGCATGAAGGCCACTCCCTTGGCTCAGGGCCCTCTCATCTGGGCGACTGGCACAGAATAATGAGTAGTCGGCGTCCTGTTTTCCAGGGACAATGCAGGGACCATTACTGAGTTGTCCAGAGAGTGTCATGAAGGGCGACCCCGGCGCAGGGTCGGGGAGGGGTAGAGGGAGCGGCTCGGGCTTTTGCTCCCTGCCAACTATCAAGGGAGAAAGGAGAGCAAGGCTGTGTCTGGGCTGTGCCTTAATGAATCTAACAAACAAGCTACCTGATGCTCAAGTTAGGCCATCTGAGTAACGTCGCTATCGTGACGGTGGATGTGCTTTCTCATACAGACACCATTCCCCTTGCTATGTATGTAGCTATGCGTCTAGAGATAAACTATAGACGGCGAGGGACTCGAGTCTCAGCACATTATTTCTCAGCCCTCAGCAACTACCCAAAGGAGAGAGGGACAGAACGAAGCTATTTTTTTTTAGCGCCAGTGAACATATATAAAAAATATATATGTACCACTGCTTTTCAAAGATATGACAGAGTCCTTCAAAGCACCCCTTTCTTATTATAAAAAAAAAAAAAAGAACTCTCCAAGGGCTGTGATACCGTCTGTGGCACAGAAAAGCCGTAGATCAAAGAACCCAGTGTCCAGGTGGGCTCGGAGGCCGGGCGGGGGCCAGCTGGAGCCGCCCCGCCCCACGAGTGAGAAGAGCTCACACTGCCGGCCCTGCTCTTGGGCCACAGCTGGCGATCGGGCCTTCTCTACGCTGCTCCTTTTTCTCTTCCTCACTCTCTGACTCCGTCGGACACTGCCAACCTGTTTGGGGACAGTCCCCGTGACTTGTCTGTGTGTGTGCCTCCTCTTCCAGCCCACCCGGGTGGCCAATCGTTCACGGGTGGCCGCAGCGTAGCAATCACGTCAACTCTATGGAGCAGGGTGCATGCAAAATGAGACTTCTGCCAGTGACACGGGCTGGAACATCAGTGGCCAAAAGAAAAAACAAATCCCCCTTTTACCTCTGGGAGGACAAAGGCGAGCGAAACGTCTTTTGCTCATCGACTCCCCGTTGCAGACCAGTTTGGCCTTAAGCCTCATTCAGGCTGTTTCTTGCCATTCGGAAATTCGGAGTAATCTGGTTGTTGGCGCTTTTAATTACAGATTTTTGGCTTTCACAAATGAAAAACATATATATTCATAAAGACAAAAGTCACCTTTGGAAAATCCATAAAGACGAACGACGTGAACCACAAAGGATGAAAATCATTTCAAAGGAGATGTAAAGGAGCTAGTGAAATGTAACCTAGTGTCACTGAAAAGAGTGGCGGTTTTTTGTTTTGTTTAAAACAGCTAAAAGTGATCCTGTGAGCTTATATGAGCCGAATAGTGTCATGACAAAGAAAAGCAGACTTGGGCTCGCTTACCCCAGCAGGAGGACCCGCGGGCTTCAGTTTCCTCCAGCAGTCCTGGGCTGGTGCATCGCCCAACCTTAGGTTCCTCTCTCCCTTGTTATTTAAAGAAGCTGTTTTGCAACTTCATTTGGCTATTAATATCAACACAGAAGTCGGGGCAGGAAACCCATGCGGATCGCGTCACGTCACTCAGAAACTGTCTTCCCAACAAGTGGACCCACAGAAATGGGCAATTTGGTGACTGGCTCCTGATTTCTTGAGTTTAGATGATGAATTGAAAGGCTAAGGAAGGAGGCAGGGGCCAAGACGAGAAAGTAGGTGGACGTTCCCCCTGCATTTGGGGTTGGGGACAGAGTCAACGAAACGGAGCTGTGCCCAAGGACTCCATGACACCGCTGTCCCAGGAACACACCCCGAGTCCGTGGGGTTGGGGGGAGCCCACTGGAGCCACAGCAGCCAGACCTTTGCAGAGGCCACGGTTCTGTAGTGTGTCTCGGCTTCCCTCAGGCCGAGGGGCGGCCACAGAGGTAGGGTGTGCGAGTGTGGCCACCAGACGGCGCCCACCTGGCCTCGCACTTTGCCTCTGAAGACTTTAATGCAGTGGGCGGTCTCCTCTTGGTTTGTCTCTTCTGCCTGTGACGCTGCAGGTGGAAGGGCTGGGTGGCTCTAGCGCCCGCATTTCTTCCCACCCTGGTAACTGAGTTTTCTCCTCAACCGCAGCCCAGGCAGCCCCGTTAGCTGCTCTGAAGGAAGAAGCTGGCATGTCCCCAGTTGGTGGACCACCTCTGGGGGGCAAGGGCAAGACGCCTGACTTGTCCAATGTCGTCAATGCCTTCCTTCATTTGCCTGAGGGCTCCAGAGATCTGGGGGTTGATGAGAGACATTTGGCGAGAGGTCTCTGAGCCCAGTGGCAGCTAGACAAAGATGTTGAATTTGCTGGCTCGCTAGCCTTCTTGGAGGGGCTGGGGCCGTCGGCAGAGGGCCTGCCAACGCGCCCAGAGCGGGGGTCAAGCTTCGCCACCATCTGGCTGAGCCCCTACCCACCAAACGTGAGGAGGCGGGCGGAGGGGGCAGGGGAAGACCAGTTTCTCGGTGTCCTAAGCAGGCCGGCCGAGCCACTGTGGCCTTCCCCTCCAACTCCAGCCCCACGCCCCGCCCTGGTCCACGATGGGAAAGCAGCTGGATCAAGAGGGTGGGGACTCTCCTCTCCTGCTTGAGGTCCGACTCTTCAGTGGAAGTGGCCAAGCTTTGGCTAAAGGGAACGCTCAGTTCAAAGTTCTTAGAAAAGCTGCTGAAAGTCAGTCCAGGGAGGGGGCAGAAGGCAGAGAGGAGGCGGGTCGGAGGGGGAGGCGGTCACATGCACGCAAGTTCTCAAAGAAGCACGTTTTGAATTGGGTTGCACTGCAGTGGCACGGTCTAGCCCTCAGGGGCCAAGGCTGTGGGCAGCTACTGTTGATTTATGTTCTCTTTGTCCTATCTTAAATCTGTCTCCGCCACCAACTCAGCTCTTGGGTCACCCTGCCCTGTAACGGCAATAGCCAGTGGCAGAAAGGAAAGCCTCCCAAATACGGAGGGCTGGGGGAAAAGCAGCGACTCCCCCGTGGGCTTGTCGCGGTCACCTTATTCCAGTCACTGTTAGCCTCTCTGGGGACTCGGTTTTGCTTTTCTTAAGAGGAAGAATATCCTAGCAAGGGGGTTTGGTTTGGGTTTTTTTTTTTTCTTTTTGCTTTCCTAGATACTCTTAGTTGTCTAAACTTCCCGTGGCAATAGGTAAGTAAACGTTTGTGTGGCTGGCACACAGCGCAGTGCTATAAACAAGCACAACTTGACACCGGGCCACATGGGGATCATCACAGATTTAAAGAAATACAACACCATTCAAAACACAGATGAGGGCCATGGCAGGGAGCAGAGCCTGAAAGTGGCAGGGCGGGGGAGGGGCGGGGAGAAGGGAGGAGAGCAGAGAGCCCAGAGTGGGGGACGAGGACGCGGGCACATCGTCAGTAGAGGGAATTCCCCAAGGCACTGCAGAGTTGGGACAGGCAGGAGGGAGCCGAGAAGGGGGCTAGGGCGGCTTCTGAGGCTTCACTGCGTGTGGAAATAGATGGGCTTGACCTTGCCGGACAGGATCTTGGGCACTTGCACAGAGATGATCTCTGCCATCATTTCCGGAAAGTCCACGCTCACCATGTGGGACTTGATCAGCAGGTCAAAGGTGAACTGGTGCAGCTCTCGTGCGATCTGTAGGGGGCGACAGGTGGCAGGGAATGGGAACCGGGGCTGCTGAGGGGCTGGCTTCCGGGCTGTCCACCTGCCTTTGATTTCCTCCCTCTTCCCTGGCCTCGGTCCTCTCACCGTATACGTGTGTGCACGCGCGTGTGTGTGTGCGCGCGCGCACGCGCACCTGATGGTCCCCAGGGAGTTCCCGACGGCTCTGCGCCATCGTGGGCTGTGACTCAGGACCTGTACTGTCCCCTTCCCCAGGGTGGGGGGCCTCACTCTGTCTCTCCCTCGGTCTCTCCCCTCCTTATGCAAACACGCGCACATGACTCGGGGAGAGGGGACAAACATCCACGTGTGTTTTGTCTGCCTGGAGAACTATCTGCTCTGCGCCCCTGCCCTGAGTCTCGACTGCTGTGCTCTCAACTCCTCCACCTCTTTTTCAGTGTCCAGCTGGGACACTGTGACCTGTGCTCCTCTCTTCTCCACTGCGTTTTCTTCCTGGACCACACTCAGAGCCAGCTGGGAAGGGGCGCAGCACCCAACAGGTGGTGCCAGACCCTAGGAGAACACGTTAGCGTCTGGGTGTATCGGGCCCGCCGTCCCCGACAAAGCGCCCTGCGCCATCTGCTTACAGGCTGCACGGAGTCCAGGAGCTTGGTCAGCTGGTAGAAGCGCCTCGAGCAGGATGTGGGGTTTTTTCTCTTGCACGCGATGATGCGGTCGAGTTCCTTGATGTAGTTCATTCGAAGTTCATCAAAGAACTTTTGATTTTTCAGCCCATCCACTGGAACTGATGCGGGTGAAGACAGAACGGGGAAGGGAGGCAGCCCGCGAAGGCGCATTAGACAAAGCACCACCATTTCTGACCACGACCTTGACCCCCAGCCCACAGGGAGGGAGGGTGGAGCTGGTTCCCTGCGGTTAAGCGTCTCTGCGGGGAAGGCTGGCCGGCCCAGATTTGAAGGGCGCCGAGTAAGTAACACTGGCGAGCCTTTCTCTCGCCTTCTCACGTACACATCCCTTAGGGCCTCTGTGTGGTTTCGGGCTCTGCACAGTGCAGCCGATTTGGACAAAACGCATGGCTCTGAGTATGACGGTCCGCCTTGCCTTTCACGCCCGGAGGCCGAGGCAGCACTGTGCTTACAGGGGACATTGAAGAACGGTTCCTCGGCTGCCAAGGGGACCCCGTCTGAGCTGCTTCTCGGCTTCCTCCTGCTGGCAGGAGAGGAAGCTCCTCCCGAGAGGCAGTCCCCTGTGCCCTACAGGAAACGTATGGTCCCTGCCGCTTTCCACGGTACTAGCCTTCGAAAGTCCTGAGACCTGCCCCCTACTGGCCACCGGCCACCGAGAGACTGGGACGCGGGTGGGAACCTCACGGAGGTGGCCTTTAGCAAGGAAACTGGTCTCTAGCCATGAACATCGCGTTAGGAAAAAGTGAAGGCCAAGGAGAGGGACAGAAAGGTGGGGGAGCATGTCGGGAGCCCGCTTCTACCTGCTGATGACCCCCAGGGGAGAGGCGGCTCCCCACGAGCCCCGGGGCGCCCAGCCCGCACTCACTGATGCTGAACAGCAGCAGCGCCTTCATGCACAGGAACTCCTGCGGCGTGATCTGCAGCCACCCGAACTCTTGAGAGAGGTGCCTCATTCGGACGCACTGGCTGTACATGCGGGACTTGTGCATGCGGTACCTGGGGACACACGGAAGGAGGGAGAGGCGTGAGGCGCTTCTGAGCTGCCTCTGGTTCCTCCACCACCCCCACCCCCAACAGGCTCGGCAAGAGCTTGCTGTTTCTCTTGGTGGCACGTCAGGGACAAGGAACAAGATTATTATTTTTCCAAAATGCTGACATCCTGATGATGCCTCATCTCCCCTGGCCAGGATGCAGGTCCCCGTGCCCCTCTTCTCTGAGAAAGGGACAGGAAGGCCTAAGCCCATGGACACAATGGGACCCACGCACGGCCTCCCTGAGCAGCTCTAACATCCCGCTACAGCCGGAGCCAGAACTTGCCTTCCAGCCACCCCGACCTGGAGGCCTTCTGGTTGACAGGCCTTTGAGATCCACTCCCGAGGGACTGCCACTTCCCCCTGCCTGTTGCCTTGAATGCCATTTTCCATATGAGAAATTTAAATATTTCTTTAAAGACTCCCAGGGGAGGAGCTTCCCCGTTGTCACTTTGAAGTGAGTTCTGATGCTTATCCGATCATCCAGGAAGTGTCTCTTTATGTCCAAGCTACATGTCCCTTGCTGAGGAGAGCCGACTGCCTCACAGCTGGGAAGTTAGAAGCACGTGTGACCTGCTTTCATTACAGTGACTTGTGAACGGATCATCACGTTATCACCTGGAAATTATGTAGCTAAGTGGCCAAGGCTCAGACAGATTCATGGGGGAAAGCAACCTTTCTATTCCGTGACAGGCCAGGGCAAGCTGCTGAGAGAAGGTACAGCATCCTTCTGCTCGGAGGCCTTCCTGCCTTTCGGGATGGGGCAGGGGGGCAGGGGGGGCAGGGAGAACAGGGGGGAGAGAGGGAGAGAAAACGATAGTTTCTGTTTGGAAAAAGGAAAGGGAGTTCGACACCCACTGAAGTGGTGAGGAAAGAGACGGCCTAGAGTGGAAGGGACCGGGCTGTGGGTGACAGCGCTGTGGTCCTTTGGCCATCGGCGTCACGGTCCCGACGTGGAGGATGGCTGTAACAGCGCCGTGGGCCGCAGGGACGGAGAGAGTGGGGGAAAGGCGAGGGAACGAATTCGGAGGTTGAAAAAGAACAGGAAGCAGGGAGGAAGGGCCAGAAGAAGGCGGGGAGGCTTCAAACGCAGGAAAGACAGGAACGGAGGGGCGGAGGCAGGTGGGGAGAGGCGAGTGGGTCAGAGGTGAGGGGAACTGGGGCGCTCCGAGCGCAGGGGGGAAGGTGCCCTTGTGATGGCCTGCGCCACGCAACAGACGGCTCACCCGGTCATGCGGCCAGGGTCTACGTGTTCTCCGCAGGGACGGGAGGAGGAAAGAAGCCTGAGACCCTGAGGAGGCTGGCATCCATTGGCTGCTTTTAAGTGGGCAAGCCCTGCCCTCCTCCTGGGAGCTACAAATGTCTCGGGGACCGGAACCCCACGTGGCACTCAGTGGGCAGGCATCGGGGACATCAAAACAGAGTCCAACAGGAATGTCCCTACACACTGAAAAATGATTCCTCTGAAAATGTCGACAGCATCCCTGTCGAGAAACGCTGCTTGCGATGTTTCTAGAGACCCTGAGGGAGGCAGCGAAGGAAGCGAGGGTTACAGAATCGGCCGCCACCGGCTTCCTGGCGGAAAGCGACCTCGCTGTTCCGTTCAAAGGTCTTGGGGCTCCGGGTGGGGAGGATGCTGCAGGTGCCCAGGGAGGTGACCCCATCACCGGAGGTGCGGGTGACAGGAAGAGGAAGTGGTGTTTTTAAGGCCTGCCCCAGAAGATGGCAGCTTGGGAGATCTGGAAGCCACAAAGCAGGTTGTGCCAAAAGCCTGACGGTTATTCTTAGCTCCTGGCTATCGGGGCTGGCCGGCTGGGAGAGGGCAGCTGGGGACACTTATTTTCCCCCGCATGGCCCTGTCGCACTGAAACTACTGGCCTGGAGAATTTATTTTAAGGTTCTTCTTGGATAGGGGGCCAGGGGGCAGACAAAGTCAATTCCTGCCCTGAGTGAAGGGATTCTCTGGGCTGAGGCTGGCTCGAGGTCCTCGGGAAGATGTTTTGGCCAGCTCCATTCATAATGCCATCCGGGGACCGCGACAGCAGATACAGAGAAGATTACCGCTATGAGGGACAGAGGGGATCGGAAAGGGACTTCTCTTTCATTTGCTGCCCGTTACGGGCCAGACATTTCACAGTGCTTAGCTCCCACTTTAGTCAACAAATCATTTAGGGAAGTTCTATTTTATTAACAGATGAGGAAACTGAGGGTCATGGAAATTAAGGGTCTTGCCCAAAGATGACGACGTGGGAAATAACAGAACAGATTTTAGTGGAGAGAAGTCTAATTTCAAAATCTGAACCCTTGGCCAAATTCATGAAGGGTAAACACAGCCGGTGGCAGGGAGGCGGCTGGGCCAAAGGCAGCTGGCCACACACTGGCGGAGCTGCCGCTCCCAGCACTAAGCGCCAGGAGGCGGCAGAAGAGCTGGGAGTTGCAGACGTACTGTGAATTCCGTCACCGACATGCACTGGCTGTGTGATCTTGGGCGAGTCGCTTTATCTTTGTTGAAGCTCATTTTCCTCATCCGTTAAAAAAGACGATTCGAAGGGGAAATCAGGTTATCATGAGGGCTCAAGGAGAAAGGGTTTAGAAAGTGTCTAGTGCAAGTCATGCTCAACAAATGGTGACTGGCAGGTGCCCTCGGTGTAGCAAAGGGACCACAGGAACTTGAGCCGTCACAACGTCTCTATGCCCAGGCCCCACGTGCCCGCCCGGTATGAAAGGGAGGGACGTTAATTATGGGCTCTTAGATAAGACAAAGCTTATCTATCTAATAAGCCTATCTAAGGTCCAAATATCGGGCTTGGGCTCAACCTTTGTCACCGCCCACCAGTTAGCCACCTAGGGGTCGAATGGGTTCACCGCTGCTGTCACCATCATCAGCACCATGCAGGTGTGGCCAGGACACTACGTTTCTGTGAGTTCTGGGCCCATGAGCACTTACTCATTGAAAACCAGGTCAGGGGCGAAGTAGAGCATCCTGGAGTTGACATTGGTGAAGGACCGCCAGCCCATGGCGAACACCATCAGGCCCATCCAGGAGTACTGAATGACTGCCATCTGGTCATCCACGTGCAAGTTGCGGAAGCCTGCGGACAGGGAAGAGAAAGGGGTCAGACTGGGCGATGACGCGCTGGGTGGTGTGCGGGCCTCCGCTGGGCTGCGTCCCTCTGGCCTCCGGGTGGCCCCGGGAAGCCTGGGTGCTGGGGATCGGGGGGAGAACAAAGCACGTGGTGGAGATGATGTTCCCTGCGTCCCGACCTCACTGAGTTGCTCAAATGGGATGACGACGGAAAGGCTGAGGAACTTGCCCGAGATCGTAAGGTAGTCAGTCACTGGCAGACCAAGTCCCTAAGGCACGCGGCCTTTCCGCGGATGCAGCGCAGTGACCATCGCTCCCATAGGAATGGCGCCTTTCACGTCGCAGAGCTCTTACTGTATTTGTCCCTTCTAACAACCCCGGCAACGGGGCGTTATTACGCACCGGCATAAGGTGAAATGCTCTTTTCCTCCCTAGCCCACGGCACAGTGCAAGTATCTGAGTAGGGAGATGAGAAATAGTAATTCAATGGACTAAGGACCCGCAGCTTTTTTTTTCCCCTTTTATAAAATGGGATGATTTCCAAATTATTTCCCGTAAGCTCGGAGAAGAGTATCCCAGATGTCACGGACTCAGGAGGCATACAGCTATGTTCTAGAGGTTTCTAGAGCATCACCTCAGAGCTCATCCCCACCCCCCAGCATCCCATGTCTCTTCTCCCCAACAGGTACAGAATCAGCTGCAATTGTGCCTCGCTATCCCTCACTAGGAATGCTTCCACGAATCCAGACGAAGCTGCTCACCTTCCTGTTGACCTCGCCTGACCCTAATAAGAAGCTTAGAGAGTAGGCAATGGGACACTTATTTTACCCACAAGGAACCTGAGGGCCAGAGAAGTGTTTCCCACTTTACGGCGGAAGGACGCCGCTCGAGAATGGCCAAAGCCATCAACCACATGCTCAGGCCTAAAGTCCGCACTGTCTAGACACTGTCCTGCCCAGCGGGTCCGCGGCCACCCACACAGCCCCCTTCCTTCTTTTCGCATACCCTAAGCCTACCGGGGACTGTAGAAACCCCCGTGCCACCACCGTGGTTGTGGTCTCAGCTCCCAGGCCTGTGCCTCCCGTCGTCGCTCTAGTGACATGCTGACGGACTAGCCAGAGCCTCAGACCCCATAGGATCTCCCGCCCGAAGCCCTAGGACTGAATAAGCCTGGGACCGACTCTTTCCAGTAGGGGACAAAGTGCAGGGGCCAAGCGTGGCACGCCCAAGGACCTCTTGGGGCGAGGGCCTGGGAGCTGATAACCGGAATCTCTGGTGTGGGAGGCGAAGGGCAGCCAGGGAGTGTTCGCTGCGCCGCTGCCCGCGTGGCCTGCATCCCCGAAGGCGGCCCATCGTCCGCACTCATGTGGGGGCTTCGATGCGGGTCTGGTGGCGGCCGCAACTGATTTCAGTGGAAGTGGTGGCCGAGCACTGAAGGCTCACTCTAACGACCCGCCACGTACCGGGCACCTCCCGTGTTAGGTGCTCGATGCTGACAACGATTCGCAAGGGAGAGACTGTTCTAGCGCGTTCACAAAGGAGGAAACAGAAGCACGTGTGCATGCAACTCACGGACAGCTAAGCGTCCGCAGCGCGTACGTCTGCTTGTAATATACCGTGTATACACATCTACTTGCCCACCCTCGATTAACAGTTACCATTTTAACATACACGGGGAGGGAAAAATAGAAACAAGAGAACAGGAAGTTGTTTTAGAGCTTATGACTTTAAGGTGCTATACTAGGCAATTTACATACATCCTCAGCATCGCACAAGGTTTACGACAGAACGTATCTGTATGGGTGCGTAGTGTCGTGCCTCGCACAGGACAGGAACTCAATCTGTTAAATGAGCGAATAAGTTGACCTAGTAGGTGATTGCAGATCACATAAACAGCAGTTCTTATGAACATGGTAATTGGCTTTTTGGAAACTCCTCTTTTAAGTGACTTCGGCTCAGAGGTTATCTCCTTGGGTGAATCGCTATTGGCCTGCAGACTCGTCCGTGCAAGGCATTGGGCTGAGGAAAGCCAGCGACCTCCCAGTCGTACGATTTCTGTCAAAATGATCCGCACCGGGTGACCGTTCGGCCACCAAGTTAGAAATCAGGATGTGTGAAGCCACGTTCTGGCTCCATTTGTTAAGTCAGGCAACCGTTCTGAGCCTTGTCATCGGAAATGGAAATTCTAGTCCGTATGATTCATGGGGTCGTCGTGAGGGTTAAGTGCAATGATATAGACCACAAGGCTCTGCACCCTGCACCGTGGGGCAATCTAGGTGTTTGGCAAACGGCTGGAAAGATGCAGCGGAATCTCTGTTACGAGACGTCCAGCTGAGTGGGCGATTAGAATTCAAACAACTTTCTGCTGCTTTTTCCTGGTTCCCTCCCCGTGTGAACCCTGTTTTGGCACAGTGCATACACGGCGAGGCCTTGGGCTTCCTTCCCAGTAATGTGACTGGCGAGGCAGCCTCCGGGAAGGTGTTAGGGATGGGCTGGTGGCTGTGGCTGGGCCTTATGAGTTGAAACGAGAAAATGGGCTTGACGACTATTATGCAATGTCCTCGGAGGCAGCTAGCTTGCATCATGATCCAAGTGGCCTTGGATGAGGCCTTGGCCTTTCCCCGTGAGCCCAGCGCTGCGGAGCCCCAGGAGTCCTGCACGGACCATGGGTGGAGTGTGATGGGGCGGGGATCTGAAATCAGGGGGGAACCCGGCCACGAGGGCCGGCCCTGCTCCTCTGACGTGGGCCTGCGGGCTGAGCATGCCGCTTCTCAAAGGTTCGGTGGCGTTTATCTCTACGACGGGGGAAGAAACCCTACTTTATAGGGTTTTATGAGGCTCAAAGCAGGTCATACACGTGAAACTGCTCCGTTCCCTAGAAACTTTGACTCCACTGGTTGCCGGTGCTTCAAAAGATTCTTTGATTCACCAGATTTGGGGATCTGGAGAACACTGAAAGAGCCTGTGCTTTATTGGTTTCCAAACCGTGCTCCCCAGAGGCCTGAGATTCTGCAAGGGACTCGCGGCTTCTCCAGGGGGAGCGAGGGAAAGGCGCTGGCTTGGAAGCAGCCAGTTCTGTTTGGACCTGAGTGTAACAAGTCTGAGAAATAAAAAGTTTGTCTGCTAAAGGAAGCTTGTGAATCCTTGAGTAGGGGATCTCTGGGTTCTAATATTTTAGTAACCACACGTGTTCAAACGACAGACGGTCTGGGTAGGGGAGGAGTGAGCTGGCCGTCACTGGAGGTTATCCTGGCAGAAGCTAAGCAAAAATTCTGTATTTCTTTTACCATTATCAAATATTTCCTCCCACTACGATTCCTAAGGTATTTTAAAGAGCATTGAAGCAAAATCTGAAAACCGCCGATTGACTCCAAACCTGTCTTCACACATTAGAACGGGAAGGGATCACACAGAGAATGAGCGCCCCTCTACCCCTCGATGGCTGAGTTCCCTTCACGTTCAAAGCGAGGATTATCCCATTCCCTCCCCCACTGCGGCGGCGGCGGCGGCGGCGACGGCGAAGCGTGCGTGAGTGAATGGGTAGGGAACGCCCGGACAGCCCTGTCGCCTCCCTTACCCCGTGCCCCCGCTTCCCTTTCGCTTACCAGGCAGGGCCTTGGCCCACTTGACCACGTGTACGAGCTGCCTTTCGCCCAGTTCGTTGAGGCTGGAGAGCAAGGCCGCGAAGGAGTCGGGCTGGTTGTTGTCATGTCCAGCACACACCACGCCGGGCTCGATGGCTTCCAGGACATTCAGGAAGATGGGCTGACACTCATAGCCTTCAATGTGCGACAGAGCCAGCTTCTGGGTTGGCTCCTCGGTGGGGCTCGTGGTGCTGGAAGGCTCCCCTTCCTCCTGCAGCTTCAGATTGCCGAGTTTCTTCAGCTTCCGGGCTGTTGGGGAGAAGGGGAAGCTTGGATGTATTATCGGTGGCCAAAAACCCACAGCACAGCTACCCCGTGAGAAAGCGGTCTGCGCTAAGAAAGTCAGGACGCTCATTCTCCTCGGCCACAGACTCCACCGCTTAAGGAGGAACGCTCAGTATAACACGGGTGCGACAAATGCTTCCCCATTCCTAATCTCTGCTGATCCGAGACATCCGCATCTGGCTGTCTGTCCCATCCCCTTGTCACACAGAGCTAGTAGAGCCTCCGGTAGCCATACCTCAAACCTCCAATGACCTCAGCCATTAATATATTCATGAGTCATTCATTCACTCAACGGTTTCACTGTTAAGCCTTTTCTTCTGGGCGAGAGGAAAGGCCTAGGCCCTCACCCAGCCCAGCGGAGGAGAAGTAAATACCCACAGACAGCTCTAGAAAGTGTCAAAGCAGTGAATATTTCAACGGTGGGATTAACGAAAGCGTAAGACGATCGTCTCTGCACAGGTGGAGTCGGGAAACGATTTCTGGCAGCACTGGACTTGGACCTTGAAGAAGGCGAGGACTTCCTTGGGCAGAGAAGGTGGAAAGGGATAAACGCGCTGAGGAGCATCTGCGGAAACCGACCGGGGCGGCTGCAGTGGGCACTGCCGGGCGAGGAGAATGGCCACTTATGAGGCTGAAAACGAGTACGGGACCCGCCGGTAACAGGGTGTGTGTGTGTCTCATGTGAAGCTGTTTGGGCTTCATCCTACAGCGGACAGGCAAATACGGAATG
>NW_006433948.1:849909-864270 GCF_000325575.1 Pteropus alecto | reverse complement strand
TTGAAGAGCTAGACTTAGGTTTTGAGTCCCTAGGGTACCGACCAGTACAGTGACGTGGGGTTTAGTTTTCTCTCTCCCTGTCCCCATCTTTCCCCCTCCCTCTGTCTCTCTCCCCTTTCTGTCCGTCTCTCTACACACCCACACACTCTGATGGTTAACGCTCTCTGAAGTATGTCGTTGCGGATGATCAAGCAGACACGAGATGCATGCTGGGTAAGAACTCGAGCATCGGGCATCGGATGGCAATGAGGTTTTTCAAACAGATTTCAATGTCCCGTCCCATCCTCACGCTACCAAATTCCATTATCGCACTTTGTGTTGAAGAAATGGAAACTGGCCAGCGCTGCGCCATCTCCCACCGAACACTGTGACACCGTGACACCATCTGACGCTGTCAGGCACCGCACCCATAGTGCGCGCGCACTGTAACGCACACGTTGATTTTCCTATTTTCCTTTTTTTTTTTGGCGGGGGTGGGGGGGGGAAGCTGAAGGGCTGAAATCCCCAACAGTATCAAAGATATAATAGAATGTCCTTGCTTCTGATCTGTCTGTAAAATAGAAACCACGCTAGCAAGCAGCCACTAGAAACGATGAGAGAAATAACATTATTTAAAACAACGATAATCCAAAACTCAGACTTTAAGAACCAACCCCCCCTGCTCGCACATACGATTTAGAGGCCCCGATGTTTACTTCCCTACCGTTTACGTTGGCAGAAATATAAATAATTGAAAAAGTCATAACTCTGAGGGCCAGTCTAAGCAGATGCCCCAGGCAGACCATAAACCACTTTGTCTGTAATCCCTTTAAAATAGTAATAATAAATTTAAAAAGGTATAAAACAAAGGCTGAAGTGGATCACTCCATTTAAATGGACAAATGCAACAAAAGCTGCTGCTGCTCTGTTTCTGGAACTTTCAGGTATGAGAGAAGTGAGTCCTGCAGTGCAAACTCCAGGCAATGTGACAATGGATCGCGAGTTCGGACCCACAGCTCGGGTACAGGAGAGAATGACGGTGGGGCTGCTGGCGCAAGGGGACCACAGAGAAGCGCTCAGAGTGAAACGACAAGGGAGCCTGGAAGGCCAGCCGGGAGCGCGATGGCCTTGTCCGGCAAACATTCCCGTGGGGCGCGGGCACAGGCAGTAACAAGGAGATATGTACACCCGCTGCCAACTCCCACGTCCCACCCAGAGAACAGGCTAGAAGGCAAGGTCCAGGCGAAGCTCCTCTCCTCCCGCAGCTGGAGGCCTGGTCCGCACGATATGCTGTCGTCTGGTGAACCCGCTGCTAACACGGACTCTTAGAGGCAGCTCTGTAAACTGGTGGCGCCTAGGGGATCTGCTCTCCTGGGACCATTGCTAGAGACAGAGCCCCTGTTCCCCATCACGGGCACTTTCTGGCCTCGAGGTCAGGAGTTGCGAGACCACGCAGTCCCCCTTGAAGCCCGGGAGTGGACGGCGATGTCATGAGCCCTGTGCCTGAAGGAGTGAAGAGAAATGATGATAACTATTTCAGGGCCTTCTGTGCACCTCACTTCCGGAAGACACTGCATCGTTTATGCCACAGAGATCTCAGGGGGTTACGAATATCCTCCCCCCTGCACTTGTGCCAAGTGAGTAAACTGAGGCTAACACGGCTAGCAAGAAAGGGCACCTAAGAACCTGAACCTGAACCTGGCCTGCTGACCACTAAGCTGTGATGTCCTTTCTACTGGATCCCGCTGCCCAAAGCCCTGACCCTTGCTCCTAGCCTTAATGGCAGAGTTGGGGAGTGCGGCTGCGGTTAGACCTTTCCTGCTTTCTGTTCTCCGCCTTTACTCCAAACTTTGGTTGCTAGCATCGAATCCAGAAGGGTAGAGGCAGGAGGCTGTGACAATACTCTCCTCATGAGTCTGAAACAGAAACAGGTCCGGGGAACGAGGACTGGCCTAGATGCTCACAGTGTAACGGAGCACGAAGGGTCCTTAAAACTCATCTCCTCCGGGGGGGTCACAGATGCATACGCTTTCAGAGTCTACACAGGTAATACAGTGGTGTGAGTGTGTGAGTGTGTGTGTGCGTGCACACACACACACAGGAGAATGGTGGGCAGTCTTGTGAACTGGAAGGGAATTCCTTCCTGCCCCTGCCGTGTGCGCATGCACTCGGCATACACTCCTAAAAGGCATTCATATAATATTTAAAATTTTTCCCTGAAACTCTTCCGTATCCCAAAATTGAATTCGGTCCTTAGCCACAATTTTGGGACTTCTGACATTAATCCAACCTTTCAAGTCGAAGATGGGGGAGGGGGGCTGAGGCCAGAGCGCGAGGTCACCATGCCGCATCGGCTCTCTTCGACTGACTGGTTTTGAGTCTCTCTCAGTACCTGCCTCTCTGAGCTCCTTCTAGAGTTGCACGGTCCAACACAGTAGCCACTAGCCATGCGTGGCTACTTACATTTAAATTAATCAAGATTAGAGAAGATTAAAAATATCATTCCTTAGTCTCGCTGGCCACATTTCAAGTGCTCGAAAGCCACATGTGGCGACACTGGACGGCACTCCATCATCCAGAAAGGTCTATGGAATAGCACTTGGAATCTAAACTGTTCTCTGCAGGCAGCTGTCCAATTTGTCATGCCCTGTTCATGCTTTTGATAAACAGAAAAGAATCCAAAGAATTTGACACAGATGAATCCACGAGTTTTTCTAAAAGATGGAGGGGCCGCGAGTGAGGTACGCTATCGGCTCAACTCTCCCGCCCATGACTCAGCTCTCGGGGGATCGGCGGGAGGGGACTGTGGCGAGAACCCATCGCCGTGAAGTAACTGCCCTTCTCCGAGAAGCGCCAGTGAGAACCTGGCTGGTATTTCCACGTCCTCCTCCTATGGACCCATGTGGCATGCGCGTGAGGAAGGGAAGGCGCATTCCCACTGGCCTCCTGGGTGCTGTGCCGTGCCTGGGGCCGCAGTGGCTCAAGCTGCACCAGGTGTTCTGGTCTGAAGAGGGTGACTGTCCTCAACGTAAATGAAATCGGATTCCATTCATTCTGCTGGGGGATCCGCTGTTCTCTGCGCGGCAAATGGCAGCACATCGCTACATGACTTGGAATGCTGGACAATGAGGCTCGCTGGCCTCAGTTGGTACTCAATGTCCAAGGCCTTGATTGCTTCCATGAAGGCCACCCCCACCCCCCGCCTGCCTCCCGCACCTGAGCCCGAGTCGGACCTTACTCTTGCATGTGAGGTCAGGCCTGCCCGCCGTGCTGTGGCGGAGACCCATCGCTGTGCTGTAGCTGAGCGACATCCAGAGGGAGGAGGTAGGGAAGGTGGTTACGGGCAACGGTCTGTGAGCCGCTTTGCATCTCTTCCCTGTCTTTCAACCTTACGTCACAGCGGTGATAAGAAAGGGCCACTGGCAAGGTACTTCTCTGTCCCTACCTGTTCTTCAGGACAGTGGTCCCTGACCTTTGTGGCACCAGGGACCGGGGCTCCTACGAGAATCTTTAATGCCTGATGATCTGAGGCGGAGCTGAGGCGGCGATGCTGGCGCTGGAAAGTGGCTGCAGACAAAGACGCAGCTTTGCCCGCAAGCCCGCCGCTCACCTCCTGCTGTGCGGCCTGGGTCCTCACAGAGCTTGGGGACCCCTGCTTTAGGGGCCGCGGGCACCTGACTTGATGCCTGGATCGCTTGGGAAACTCACTTTTCAGACTGGTGGCATTAGACTCCTGTGACGGCTGTCCCTAATGTGCCAGGGGAACATTTTTCAAACCGGGTTTCATGGCGCGCCCCTAAGGAGAGGTAGGTGTGCTTCGGCTGTGGCTCGTGTAGCCATTCTTGCGGCCCCGTTCCTTGCCAGAGACCGGAGGCTTTCTCCACTACGGGCAGGGGAGAGGCGAGGTGAGGTGCATTTTCCAAAGTCTTGGAACATTTGAACCCTCCTCTCTGAGCTCGGGGATATTTCTCTTCTTCAAATATCATCATAGAATTTAGATCCCCAAAAGAATCACTTTCTGTGGTAGGTAGACTTCTAAGATGGCCCCCGAGATTCCCCAGCTCTGTCGGACACACACCTTCTTCCAGGTGTTTAGTCAAATGCTAATCGAAATGCTGCCGTGAAAGACTTGGGCAGATGTAATTAAGGCCAAAATTCAGTTGAATTTTAAGGGGGCTTATCCTGATGGGCCTGACTTAATGAGACGAGCCCCTAAAAGGGACGGGGCGCTTTCTGAAAAGATGCTTCTGGAGTCAGGGAGATTTAACATCAAGAAGATCCTGTGTCGCTGGCTTTTAAGGTACAGTGGTCCACATGGCAAGAAATGAGGGCAGCCTCGGGTGGCTGAGAGCAACCTGTCCCTGACAGCCACAAGGGAAGCGGGAACCTTAACCCTACCGACGCAGGGAACCCAACCCAGCCATAACCACATGAACTTGGAAGAGGACACCGAGCTCCAGATTAGACTGCAGCCTGGCCAACAACTTGATTCCATCCCTGAGAAACTGAGCTGATGATCCAGTCGTGCTGTGTCAGACTTCTGACTTACATAACTCAGCTGCTAAATGGGTACCGTTTGAAGAGGCTAAATCTGAGGCAATTTGTTATTGCAGCGGTAGAAAACCAATACATTTTCCTTACAGAGGTGTGCTGTTGGGCAAGATAAGAGACTTTGGAGCCAGACAGTCTTGGGTTCGAATCCCAGTTCCGTCACTTACGAACTTAATAACCTTGAGCCCTTTGCTCGGCTTCTCTGAGATTCAGTTTCCTCATCTGCAA
The DNA here is from genome assembly GCF_000325575.1 of Pteropus alecto. NCBI lineage: Eukaryota > Metazoa > Chordata > Mammalia > Chiroptera > Pteropodidae > Pteropus > Pteropus alecto. The sequence goes on along the minus strand of NW_006433948.1, from coordinate 859,512 downwards.
AATGGGGGTGCCACCACCTAGTTCTTAGGACACTTAGGAGAAGGAAATGAGAGAGAACGCCTGGCATAGAGTCAGCCCTCTAAATGGTGCTTATGTATTATAATCGGTAAATATGGAGGCCGTGAACACAAATGCCTTCATTGGTCAGGCAGATATGTAAATGAGTAAAAGAAACAGGGTGGGCTGGGGACATTGAAAGTGACTGATGCCCTTCCTGGCAGGGTCTGTGTCAGGTCTCTAGGCAACGACTGTGCCGGACGACGGGAGTCTGCAGTGGCCTTTGGCCTGGGGAAAGCCGGTTTGTGGTTCTGGCGTAACTCATGCCAGCCATCTTTCCATCTGCTAGGATTGGAGCCAGGAGCTGTCGCCATCTCACTGCAGGCTTGGAAGGCCAGAGGAACACTGAGCTCGGGCCCAGGGGAGCTCAGCGCGTGACCTCGGCCACATCCCCTTCCTTCTTTTAGTCCCGGTTGCCCCATATGCATGCAAAGGGGAGTAGTTAAAAGCACAGACTCAAGTCCAACTGTCTCTGTTGTAAGCCTGGCTCTATTGCTTGCTAGCTGTGGGGCTCTGGGCCAGACTTGGGATCTGAATCCTGTTGAAGCTAGGACAGTGTCCAAGAGCCGATCTCTAGCTAGAACACATTCTGAGAACCTGCTTAGGCTGGCAACCTATAGGAAGTACTGCCTTCTATCTCAGGCATTTGTTTTCAAGCCAAAGGCTGAGGACCAAACTGATAGGTTTCAGAATCCTAAGGTAACATTAGAGTCTACCTCACAGAGTTGTAATTTCCCTAACAGAGTCCACGTAAGGCGCTTAGCGCAGAGTGAACTCTGTAGGTCAACAAGTGATGCCTCTTCCTCCCGCTGGTCGCTAGACCTCACACTGCTCCGCTTCGTTCCCTTTATGTCGAGCAGGAGAACTTCCTTCTGGAAAAGCTAATGGATGAAACGTATCATTTCCAAAGGGCTTGAGAGCAGCTACGGGAGACAATCAGAGTTCATCAAAGCAGTACAGTCGCAGAGGGGCCAGTGTTCTACAAGTTCCTTTAAAGGCTCCTGAGCGCAGACACGGCGGCCTCGGCGTGAGGCTCCAATAACCTCACCTTCCTGCAGCTACGTCTGCGACGCCGCGTCGCACACTGTTCGAAGGAAAGGTTACATCGCCAAGAAAGTGTTTGAAGGCCCCAGATCCTGTCCATCCCTGCTCTCCCATCCAAAGCGATCCTTACTTTAAAGATGAGTAGACCAAAGGCCAAAGCTAAGTCTAGCCCAAGGTTACACACTAGACAGCAGCAGAGCAAGAAGGCTCCCCAGCCCTACCCACACCCCCACTCTGGTTCTGAGTCAGAGAAACAGCCGGGGAGAAGAATATCAAATTTTATCTTTCAAGGTTTATGCTGGACTATTTAGTCTAATGGATTTTAGTTCACGGAGGAGTAAATGTAATTAATAATAGAATGATATGCAACGCCGCATCCCGGTGCCAAAGCCCAGGATCCGGCAGAAACCATTTCCAAGTCGCCTCTGACCGCTGAGCCCGAAGAAAGGGGCTCACTGTCCCGAGGCCAGCCTGGGCAAGGGGCGCAAGGTCATCACCAAAACCTTGGAAATGCTTTCACATGCTGGGCTTCTCCACTGGCAAAAAAAAACCAAAACAAAACAAACAAAAAAAAAAACTACGGGAGTTGAGAGCATACATGCTTTTACAATTACATTTAAACTGACATTAAAAACAAATGTGAAACAGTCTAAGCTGAACAGGTCAGGATGACCTGGAAAGCAAACGAGAGGGGGAAAAAAAAAAAGGAAAAAGGAAAAAGGAGAAAAAGGGCCAATGTGAACAGCATTAATTCTGTCAGCCTGTTGTAAGTAAAAAAAAATATCATTGGTGTATTAATGGTTTTATTAAAGGAAAATTCACCAGCACAAATATGCGACATTCAAACAAATAAAAAGCAGTTAAGAAAGAAACCACATTAGCCTTTCAATCCACATTAGGGAACCTCTTGTTGGCCTGGAGATTAAAATTGTGCCCCCAGGAGGGGGGAAGTCCCCCCACCCCAAGTCCTGCCTTGGCTTTCCTCCAGAATATTGCTGAGTCAATGGAAAGAAGGGGGGGGATGGAGGCAGAGCGAGCGGGCGAGCGAGCGCGAGAGCGCGCGTGCGTGTGTGTAGGAGCAACAGGGTGGAAAATGCAGGCCCCAGGCAAAGCAGATGCATGCTTCTGACTCTCCACTTTGTACCCTCGGCCTAAAAGACTCCGCATCCACCAGAGGGAAATTGGTTTCGGTATGGAGGCTCTGGGGCAGAGACAGCATAGCAAGACGTTACAAACTCTAAGCGCCTCTCCCGTCGCATCGATGCAGAGGTTGAGGCTGCCTTGGGAGAACAAGGCCTAGCACCTGATGAAGAGGTGAGCACGCGATGTGAGCGAGCGGCGGTGGGGGGAGGTGCCCCCCGACACTGGGAGTGAGAGGAAGTCTCACCCACTGCCCTCCACCACCCTGACTTTAAGAGGAAATGAGCAGCAGGCGCTGGCTCTTAGACTTCGCCTTCCTCGTCGGTTACGAAAGGTTCCAGTGTACGCGGGATCCCGAGCACCGCGCATCAGCTGGGGCTAGAGAGAGAACGGCCTGTCGGGTCTGTCTGGAGAGGGGCTGGCTGGCGTGTGGGGGCAGCTCCCCCAGAACAGGCGGAAGTCAGGTCATTGTTTACTGCCAGTGCTGGGGCCTGAGCTTAAGATCTCGGTCCTTGGCACCAGTCCAGCAGAATGGAGGTGCAGAGCAGCTCGCGAACTGCCTGGCGTCCAAGTCACAGTGGTCACGGGAGCCTCGCAGGCGCAGCGGCTTCCCGTTCAAGGCAGCACCTTGAGTCCCATCGGCAAAGGTCCTTCCCAGCACCCCACTGTGCAAAGCGAGCTACGGAGCCACGGTTCGCTGCAGCCCCGAGTCAGTGTCTGGCTGCCACTGCAGACGACCGAGACCTATCACAAGCTCTCCGCTAATACCGCGTGATGTCCCAGGAAACAAGCGCATCAGGCAGGGGACACCGCCAGTCCCGTGGGGAACGGTCATTGCCTAAGGAGCAGCCCCCAGCCCCAACATCAGTGCCTGTGTCCAGGAGCAAGGACCGGGCCCTCAAGGTGCAGAGGCCGGGCGTTTCTAGGCTTCCCTCCAGCCCCGTGGAACCCTCATTCTGAGTGAGGCAGATCAGCCTCTCTTCAGGGTCTGCTCATTCTGAGATGCTTGCAGCTGCCAAGCCGGAATTTTTCTAACATGAAAGAGAGACACTGTGGAATGTAAGAACTTAAAGATGGGTTTGCACCTAGCAGGTCCGATAATCAGATGCCTGAGTCACGTCTTCTGACACAGGGGGCTGCGTGCAAAACTGGGCGGCGGGGGTGGCTGCCATTTTGGCCTGGTGGGGGGTGTTCTTTTTCTCTTTTCCTACCTATCCGTAAGACAGGTGAGATGGGGTATGAACAATTCTTTCCTTGCGGTCATTGTTCTCCCTTTTCTGCCTGGACAAATATACCAAATAGCTTATATACATGTTTGTGTGTGCCTCTTTGTACACAGCGGGTAAGGATGAGGCGGGGGGGGGGGAAGGGAGGGTGTGGAGGAAGAGAAGGGAGGTAGAATTTAACAGTCTCATTACAGCCACTCAGAGCCCAACAAAGGCGCCCTATTCGCTCTTCTGAATTTCTTGCGGCAGCCAAACAATCCCATAATATTACAAGCATTATTACTCAGCCTGCAGATGGGAATGCTTCAAGATGAACGTGTGTGTGCCTAACAGCTCACCAATCAAAGCTTCCACGCCTCATTCTCCACCCCAGGGAGAGTCCCCAGTCTCTTTCAGTTTTCCTGTGGCCGGCATGACATCACACACTGTGTAGGCCTGGGCCGGTGACCTTCTGTCTTGGCCAAGATCCAGATTTTCTTCTTAGTGCCAAATGCCAGTCCAAGTTTTCTGCAGGTGATTTCTTCAGGATTAGTGCTTACATGGTTTTTAATTGCTGACTGCTGGAAGGCTGAAATTGTCCCTCAACAATCAATTTTCACACCTCAGCCACAGAGCTGCTGGCCCAATGGGGGTATTAAACGGGAAAAAGAAAAATTTCTATGCCTGGCCTAAGAGATCTAATAAGTATCGCAAGGATTCACTTGACTGTGGAGAATGGAACCTGATTGCATAAGAGGTGCTTGGGGCTAGGGTCGTTTCCCTATTTTGTCCTAGAAATAGGATCAATAATAGACCATCTGAAGGCTCTACTGCTTTCTGGGTGGCTGTGTATTTCGCACCCTGCTCCCCCCGCCCCGCGGTTGGACTCCACATAAAAACAATGTCAAAGAATGTGCAAAAGTCTCTATAGAAGCATCTTGCTCGGGTACACTGTTCGTGTATAGTTTCAGTATAATAAGAAAGTGTTTTAAACACTTTTGTGATCTTAAGGAAGACATCCTACAACTTGTAACAACAGGTGGCACTCTTCTTAAATCAAAAGTAAAATGTTTCGAACAAGCGGTTATGTTAAAAGTCCAAATGAAACTTTTCTCCTGAATTGTGGTCCTTGAAAAACACTTGCCTTTGTGTATACGACCTATTGTGTGCTGTGTACTCTTAGCTTTCTGCCTACTACCTTCGAAAAATATTGCCTATGACATCATTTTACTCTTTCAAGAGCAACTGAGAGATTTTGGAGCACTCAGAGCAAAAGTAAACAACAATAAAATCTGCTATTCCATTTTAAAAACTCAAGGATTTTAAGTGGAAATTTTACAGGTGAGATACTCATTCAAGTACACGATATGGGAAGTCATCAATTTTGATGATGAGAAAAAATTACTCTCCGAGACAGACTACAACATATATGTGCTGTCTCAGATGATTCGGATTGGAGGAATTAGGAGAGACAGTCACCGCTCTCGCCGTACATAAGTTCACTGGAGAACTACAGTTAGAGAGAAATCTACCTTTTCCCCTATAACGTGTCACCCAATATGTACGTCACCAACAGGAGGATGATGACCTAGGCCATGGAGAACAGATTTTAAGGGCTGGATTCAAGGGTGATTCGGAAACCGTAGAAGCAAAGAAGCAGCACCGAAATCCCAGTCATAAGCAGAGGGAGGTCAGGAGTATTCATTATCACTGTCTCTCTCTCCTTGTGTAAATTTTTGAGGGCAGAGATCATAACGTATTCATCTATGCTCCCCTCAAATGCCTACTACAGTATCTGGCACATAGCTGGCACCCACTTAAGTATTTGTTAAGTGGGCAGAGGACTGAAGAGGTACAAAGATGGAAGGACCAGGTAGTCGGCTGGTTCGAACGGCTAGATGGATGGATGAACGGACGCTGTGGAACTGGGGCCGCCCTCCAGCCTGCACGGCTTGTGACTTGAGCACGGAGAACAACGAAAGAGCTGGCGTCGAGACTGTCTTCAACACTGGGGACCGCGAGGGTTTTCACGGTGTCCATGACAACATCCGACCGGGGCCGGGGCTCCCTGAGGCACCCTCCCGACTAGAGAATCATGGAGGCTGTCAAGACCGGCAGATCTGCTAACAGTTTGTAGTCTCAGACGTGGAGTTCAGTCCCCTAGAAGAGACGCGTCTGAAATATCAGAGTAACCGCTGAAGAAAATGGTGCCCGCCTCCGAGTTTTACGTACTCTGCGGCTCCGTGTCGCTTCTCTTTTGGGGTTTGGCTGCCACCTGAAATTCTTGAATGGTCTACCATCTTCCGTGGTCCAGGGGAGGACGGAGTGACTCAGGACTTGCAAGAACCAGAAAGAAGTAATATTTGGGGACGGAGAGGAGGGGGCCTGAGGAAGAGGGAGTGGCCAGGGAGAAGATGGCAGGAAAGGGCAATTCTTTCTCATTCCATCTTGAAAAACTGAGAGCGCATCCTTGGGAAGTGCAGAGGAAAGTGACAGATGGCTGTGCGTTTATTCTTAATTACAGGCCGTGAAAAAAAACCACAGCTAATTTGCCCCAGAGAAGGTCTTTCTCTGGACAGTTATATTTATAACTATCTTCTAAAATGAAAAGTAGGCAAGGGGGTTAGACTTTTGAAGCGATTAGCAATATATGATTTTTCGACAGCAGCCAGAAGCGAACCATGTGCAAAGAAAGGCCTGTCCCCACTGCGGACGGCCAGCGTGAACCGGAGGCCGTGCTGAAGGGGACCGCCCTGGGCATCCGACCACCTCCAGGATTCTTTCGGAAGGACCAAGCGCTGCTAAGAAAAGCAGCAACGGACAGGCAGACAGGCCTAGAAGCAGGAAGGAAAAGGCCGTGTTTTCAGTCCCTCTGGGTTGAGGAGACCCCATCAGCCAACAGTACAGGGGACACCACAGGGCACGCTAGATTACACATCTTGAGGCCTGACGAGCAAGCGGCCGTCAGCTGCAGAGCGCCGGCTTCTCTAAGATACGAAGACCAGCCTCCTGCCCTGCACGGTCCCCTTTTAGACACACGAGGTATCTTCTTTAGCTGTGACCTGAGGTAGCTGAAATTACTACGCAGGTCAAAACACCCAAGTCTAGACTATCTATAGTTCTGAAAGCGGCGGATAGACAATCCAAAAAAAGAGCTGATAAAACTTACAGGCTTTTCTCTGTGACTTTAGACATAAAAGCACAAAATGGCGGTACCAGTAAGGTCTTCGGTGGAGCCCGCCATCCATGATGGGAAACTGAGCCTCAGAGGGGAGAAGGGACTTGCTCAAGGCCACATTCTCAGCTGCCATTTGGAGTATATTATACGATTGCGAGTTGAGTGAGAGGAAGAATAAAACCGAATTACACGAATTCTCCTTCGAAGTGATCAAAATGTCTATGTCCAACTCAAATCTTATGAAAAGCAAAGCGTACTGCTAAAGTACTCAGAAGGGTGACTCTGTGTTATGTTTTCTTTCTCTTTTTCATTGTTTCAGACGTGAAAGTTAGTAAACTTAATGAGCGTTTAGTCGGAAGGCAAGGAATGTAGACGTAAGTTTAGCAAAACGGAAAGGCTTTTCAAACCATGGGGTCGAAGGTGAACACTTGGGTTCTCACTGACATGGCACTCGAATGTGACATACGATTCCTTTTATTACCGGAACCATCTTCCAAAAGGATCTCGATGGTACTTTTGGCCGGAGGTGATGGAGCGTGATTTTCGGTGACGCCTGCCTGTTGGAACCGTTGGAGTAACTCAGAGTACAAGCCAACTGGGAAGTGTGCCGAACAGCCTCACCAGCTAAATGACCAGTGCACGCACTGTCACAAGAAACCCTCCCATTTGTCTAGCGCTTTGTCATTTACCGAGGATGTTCCCATTATCACGTCATCTGTTCCCCAGTACAGCTCTGTGAGAGTGACATCTGTGAAATGACACGGGAAGAAATGGAGGCTTGGAGGGGGCGCAGTAAGTAACGGAGCTGAGCCTTTAACCTAAGTCCACCTGACTCCAAAGGCGAGAGCGCGTACGCGACAACAGGGACCCTTGTATCTTGTGGACATTTCTTGAAGTTCGCCAGCCTGAAGCTCTACCGCCGAGCATGCATGGTGCCTTGTACGCAGGAGACACATGGTAAACATCATAGAAATGGAACCAAAACAAAACCCATCTGCAGTACTTTTCAGCTCCTTTTCATTATGTTGACCAAGCCCGTTCAAAGCTGGGCACACTAGCCAAGAAATCAAGCTGAAATCTTACCACACCCTCCTCGATGAGAAACTGATGGGCAGATGTGTGCCCGTCTGCTCTCTGGAGTGAAATGATCGGCCGTACATGGCCTTCTTTTCAAAGGCGTTCACTGGAATCATGCCGCAGCCTGCTTTATAATGAAGGATGGTGGCTGACGCTTCAAACTAATCTTAAGATTTGGACCCAAACGTTATGAAGACTTTTATTACCGTTAAACTTGACCTGCATCAAAATGGGCATGCGATTCCTACCAGAAGATGGCAGACCCAGGGGTTGTGTACCCGTGAGCGCCCCCACACCTCTCCCTTACGCATAATTCACAGAGAGTCGAGCTGTCAGAAGCCTCACCATGGGGCCGCGCCATTCACGTGGCCCTCCCGTCCATCCCTTTGGCTGCCCCGCACTCTCCGACCCCAGGCTATTTCCTCTCCCCCACTACAATGGTGGACCACGGCTGTAGGACTCCTCTGAAGGATGCCAGACAAACATGAAAGAGATTGATTTCTTTCAGATATCTGAGTTTCATTTCATGCGGCTGCCTGGAAAACCACTCACAGAGCATCTGCCTGAGATGTCTGCGAATACTAGACACTACTTGAGATGCTTCCGTTGAAATCATCTCAAATTGAGCCTGGGTCAATTTATTTGTAGTGCTTTGGTCTGTTTAAAGACTATTACTGGCCTGTGAGGAGGGGAGGGTATACGTATCCACGCGAAGACCCACACGTGTTCTGCGAGAAAACAAGTTGGCTTTTATAAACGTGCACATAGGCAGACTAGGTGTTGGACACCTTGCAGAAACCCAGAGACGGACAAATGGTCTAAATTAACCTTGAGAGGGGGAGGGGAGAGGGCAGGATTCTGGCTGCTTGGGGTTTTCGGGCTGGTAATGGGTAATCAGGTATGAGGCCACAGTTGTAGGCATTCGGAAACAGGCTTGTCTTTTCTCAAGGTCCATTTCCAACTTGAAGTGGACTAATGAGCTTGCTTTTGTCGTGAAAGGTACATCTTTTTGGAAGTGGAAGGCAGCAGAGAGGACTCTGGCACTGACCAGATGTAAACACGAAGAAATGAGGAACGTGGGGGAGCGGGGACTCTAAGTGCCAGCCAAGCCTTTCTGGAATGGTGACAGTGCTCATGGTGGACACCGACTAGGGAACAGAGAGCCTTATGATGGGGTGGGGAGGGTCACCCTTGAAAGAGCTATATCTCACCTCTGTTAAGCTACTGTGCTACCAAAAAAATGCTTTTGGAAATGATCAATAGATTTGCAGAGAAAAGGACATGATTAAAAGACCTGCTCATCTCTGGGAGATGTGGGGTACGAAATTGGCTCCGCTTGGCAGCCGAGCCACGGGCTCAAAGAGAAGCAGCTTCTCATTCCAGGTGGCCAGCCCCACGGTACAGGCGCCAGTTAACTAAGGGATACTCTTCGGTGTTTCAGGCCAGGCTGTGCTTGGGTCATCCTGAACCCGTGTTTCTTCCTTGGTTCTCTCGTCCCAGCCACCAAGGCCAGTAGCATCGTGTCCCTTGGGGAACCCTTCAGAGTCCAGTCAGCACTCGCCCACCCTCCGATGGGTCCTGATCCCTGTTTCACACCTCCTGCTGCCGTGCCAAGCCCCAGAGTAGGGTGTGGCATGGCTAAGGATAAAGAAAGACAGCAGCTGACGATGCCACGTTGCATGGGAAGAGGTCAGCCCGTATCTAGTGCATGGCTGGCCGCCTTGGAAGTGTCAAAGAGGAAAATCTGGTTTAAAGAGAGAACGAGAAAATGAGGGAGGGAGAGGGAGAAAGAGAAAGAATAATAAAAGCAGCATACCTCCCAGAGTCATCCCTGCTTCATAGCATTTCCGGAGGCGACAAGATGGACAATTTTTCCTTCGGAATTTATCGATGGTGCAATCA
>NW_006433948.1:841435-849180 GCF_000325575.1 Pteropus alecto | reverse complement strand
TCTGTTTTCCTGGGAGAAGAGATATAAGAGTAGAGAGCCCTGTTAATGTGCTTCTGGAGTCTCTCCCCATGAGTATTTTTAGGCATGAAGAAATGGCATGAAGAGATATCCTTCCGGATGAGAGGAGTGGACAGAGAACGGCCCCGAACTATTTGATCACACGGAATCTAACTATGAAACGGGCCGGTTTAATTTGACGCTGTATCATTTGGTTTTCATAGGGATGAACAATTCAGCTCCTTTATTCGGGCTGGTCACTGGCTTTAAAAATAAGATGCTCTACCTTTACTAAAAGCCAAAAATGCCCATGAGAGAATGATCGCTGGCAGAAATTGTCACTCCTTTAGCACGGCACAGCAAAGACTTGGGCAAGGGTCCTATTTCCTCGTCCTGATTCCTATATTCATGCACAGGCTCATACTCGAGCTAATACGATGCTTCTTTTTCGTGATACACACACAGGTAAAACATCTATAAAAGAGAACTGAACTGCAGGACGTTTCTACTTGTTTTTAAATTGCTAGTGAGCATACCCCCAACCCTGCAGGTGATAAAACTCAACCAGCGGTCAGGTCCCCTCTTTGCGAGGTGAGTCACAGCAAGGGAAAGGAAGTCCTCTCAGAAGAAAAATCGTCCTTGCCTTGCATACCTGGAGTCGTCAGTTACGAAGAAATAGACACACACGAACAGACCGCGCGCATGCGCACGCGCACACAGGCGCGCTCAGACCCGGAGGTCCTCGGATCGCGGCTGCTCAGACGTGGAGCGCCGCTCGGGAACATATTATTTCACTCAATACTTCGCCTCCTTGCTCCTAGCACAGGCCAGGCACACAGTAGGTCCTCAATGAAAACGGACTGAATTCATACACGAGTGGAACAGACAGATCCATAAGCATACAGAGTCACCGGCAGGAAGCGACAGAAGTACACACGGTGGCTCTAAAAGTTACAGACGCTCTCTCGGTGCCGCCGAGCCTCGGCTGAGCCTGCGATCGCGTCGGCCCGCCCCTTCTCTCCCCGAGTCCCCGCTGTTTTTCCTCTCATTTACTGCTGTGCTTCGGTTTATGGGATAGACTGGGATTTTTAGGGTCGATTCTTTTGGCTCAGGAGGAATGTTCGTGGGAGGAGAAGGGAGAGAAATTGAAGAGCAGTTGGTATTTGATAGCAGGAAACGAAAACATCCCTCCAGAAATTTAGTTACAGCTTGGCTTTCCTGTCCCTTCACTTAGCCTGCGACGTATGGATGAGACACAGAAGCCATCGCCACTCGCACTGAACAGATGAGAAAACTAAGTCTCTGGGCCAGAATGCTTTGTCCCCGCACCGCAGGATGCTGTTTGTGTAAACGGAACACGTGATTTGCTAACAGCTTTTTGCAGTGTGCGCAGAGAGGACGGCGCTATGAGTGCCGCTCAGCTTATGGGGTGTCAACTCCCCAGGGGAGGCCCTGCATCCGGTTCCGCTGAGCTCGTTCCCAGTTCTAGAACTGGGACGCCCTCACGGTATCGGCGCTGCTGCGATCCTCGAGGCGAGGCACACGGATTAGTGAAGTGAGGTCCAACTGGGACCCCAAGACTTCTTTGAGGAATCCCTTCCGCAGCAAAACGTTAGCTTCTGGACCCCAGTTTGCCAAGGAAGGGTTACGCGGCCAATGGACTGCAGCCCCCAGTGGCTTCCTAAATTCTGCTTCTGAAAGCAGGTGGCCCGGTGAGTGAGGGAGGGAGGGGACAGCGAAAAAACATAGAAAAAAAATTTTTTTTTTCAATTTGGAACTCAGGTCATTTCCCTAGCTATAGTTCATACCTTGTCCCAGAGACTCTCTTGGCCTAAAACAACGTCACCTAGAATGAAGATGTACTTTACGGTTTGTCCAGGAATAAGTGCAAAGCGTAGTACAGCCAAAGTCGCTGCATGGTCATTCACCACTGACTCAGTTTTGAGGTTACCACTAACTGACTATAGGACCTTGGAAGGGTCCCTTTTCCCTCTCTTGATAACATGAAACAGGCGAAACTATAAAATCATTAAAATCACTTTCATCTCTAGGAGTCTTGAACGACATCTGGATTTCATCCATAATATATTTGCAGAGTCTTTCATACAAAGGGAAAAGTATTATCACTAAGCAAGAACTTAACCAAATTAATGATCTCTCTTCCTTCTCCTTTATCGTAGTAACTGACTAACATCTCTTCTATCTGGAATCATTTGGTTTCCTCTTTGTTTTCCAAAGCCCTTCGAAAAACCAAAGCTCTTAATGTAGAGAGCTGCTGCTTTTGCAAGCCACACGTGACTTGCATAAATAACATGCTTATGCACATCTGTATATTCATGTACACGTAAATGCATAGGTCAATATGTGTATGCGCACAGGGTTTCTGAATTATCTTTGTATATATGTCACAATCACATAAAGCATTGAACAGACTAAAACATACAAATATGTACATATGACACGTTTCTCGAAGTAGAACGACAACTTTAAATTTTTAAATGATACACAATAGTGATGGAAGTGGTTGAGGTTTCCTAAGATAGATATGGAAGATATCGCCTAAAAACAGGACGGCGACTCATCTATACCGTTTGGACTGGGATCTGAGACAGGGGATGCGATGAACAGCCTCGAGGTTGCTTTCAACCCACCTCTCCCGCCTAATTATCAACTTCCCCAAATAAGGCTCGGCCGACGTACGATCACTGTGTTGCTAGTATTTCCTGCCTATTTATTCTACGCCAACATGGCTGAAGTTTGCGTGGTTCTTAATAATAACGAATTAAAACAAAATATGGTATTTGGTCCCACCACCCCCACTCCTCCGCACAAGGCTTGATTCCCCCCTGAAGCATCTCTGCAAAGTGGTCGCCCCACCTGTTCTTCAACTGCAGCCCATTCCATTTCCGGACCCTGTCGTAAGGTTTTTCCTTCTAAGAAACTCCGTATCTGTCTCCGTGTAGCTCTGATGCATTGGGTATAATTAGAAATGTATAATCTTCGGGTTCTAAACGACCTTAACGCCTCTTAATAAAATGTCCCAATGTGATGCTTGACTCCTCAATTAGGAAAATGGACACAAAGTCTTCAGATGACATGCTACAAGGCACAGGAAGTTGGCGGTAGAGCCGGCACAGAATCTGGCAAGCGCGCCGGATGGAGATGTGCTGTGGGTGGCTGGAGTTTCGAGACAGAGCATTCTGAGGGTGTCAGACATCTTCGCTCATTGTCTAGTGAGCATATGGCCCTGTGGATGCCTTTTCGGTGTTTGGTTGACAGTAGAAGTGCGTAAGGGACACCTACCTGGGCCTGCTCCAAGGTAGTCCTTTGTTCCTACACTACAGCTCAGGTGACTGAATAACACAGAGAACACAAACTCCTATCCATCTCCTCCTCAAATTCTGCAAACATTACACTCAGCTCTTCGACACTGTTGACGTCCAGCAGCAAAATTACATCCATGACCTACAATAAGTCTCACAAAAAACGCTGCTGTGAAACCTCTGGCAAAATACAAACATTCTTCCTCATGTTGAAGGAGATAAGTCTACACTCTGGAGCTGTAAACACTGCATGTTTAAATGTCTGACATCGCTCCTATTGGGACAGCCCCCAAACCCTAGACTGCCACACGATAGGCTGGCATGAGGTCCTCAGCAACCTGGCTCTGGAATCCCTGACAGAGGGTGCTCTTCGTCTCCGCACACTCCCCCTTCCTATTAATTCCGGTCAGCCCCGTTGGGGCTGCCATGCAGTGTCAGTTGAGGTCAATGTCTGCTTAGGCTTCTTTCAATTGGTTCACTCTGAAAAATCCTCTTTGGAGCAGAGGAAGTTACCCACCATCTGTGGCGCTGCATCGTTCAAATGAGGAGCGTGTCGAGCCGTCTTTTTTGTGAACCTACACAGAAGACTGAAGGATGTAGGATTTCTCATACTCTATGAATAGATTATTAATGCAGGACTTACATGAACAAAACTCAAAAGCGTTACTGAGGTATGTAAAGACGACTCGAATTAAATGGAAGGATGTAAGTGTTCCCGGATGGGAAGGTGTACCGTTGCCAAGGATGTCAGTTTCCCCCCCAATTAAATCTATACATTTAAAATGACCCAAACAAAATCTTGACAAAATAATCGCAAGTTCATCTGAAGGAATCAAATGCGAGGTATCACGGAGATATTTTTGAGGAAGAGTAATAACGTTTTTCCTACCAGACATTTCAGTATTTTAACGCCATAATAATTATAACCGTTTGGTACTGACTCCAGTATAGACTGATCAGCGGAAGAGACCAGAAACGCCCAAAACGCGCTCCATATATGGAATACATCATTCTAAATTTGAGATCAGTATGCACCGTGAAGAAACGATGACTTATTCACTAAATGGTGTCAGAACAAATGATTAATCATTTGGAAAAGACAATAAAGTTAAATTACTAGTTGAAACCAAAATAAATTCCAGATGGATTAGAGCTGTCAATGAAAAAACAAAAAACAAAAGTCACTGAAGTATTCATGGAAAATATAGAGAGAATTAAACATTTTTCGAAGGTAGAAAAGGGCTGCCCTTTTTGAAGCATGGCAACGAAGAAAACGTAAGTGAACATCTTGATAGACTCGACTAGAAAACATTTCAACTTTCTCATGTGAAATATACATAATAGTAAAATTTAAAGACAACCACAGATGAAGAAAACCATACTGGCATGAAGTATGTAAAACCAGTAGTCGACTTCTGTGACATAGGAACATCAACAGTACAATAGAAAAATGGGAAACAGACATGAATAGGCAATCAAAGAAATACAATTGATCAATAAATATATGAAAGCTGTTCAATTTCACTAGAAATCATGGAAATACAAATTAAAGAAAACATCAGTCTCAAAAGTTAGACTGGTAAAGATTAAATATTAAGCATTGCTCAAGGAGGTGTAGCTGGTTGGGAGCATAAACTTTTTTGGAGAGCGATTTGCAACATATTGAAAAAATTAGGATATGCATAACCTTTAAGCAGTATTTCCACTTCTTGAAATGTTTTATAAGAAAATAATCGGTTAGGCACACACAAAAAAAGAAGTGTCATATAGCATAATTTAAACAGAATATTGGAAAAATTTTCACTGTCTCACATCAGTGGAATGATTAAATAAGTTATCTCATATTCATGCAAGGGAAGGCTGTGCAGTCAGTATCTGTTGTTGTTTTTTTTTTTTTAACTTGGAAGGATGTTCACAATATACTGTTTTGTTAACGACCTCAAAAAAGAAGTTACTAGACAACGTATTTTATCGAGTCCCACTTTGACTACGTAAGGCTTTAGAGCACTCGTATTTATGGTTTTTCTCTTTTTCTCTTACAGTGGACTTCCCCCCCCCCACAAGTGAAACATTACAGAGGCCCTGCATATAGAAAACAGATCAAATTAGACATGATGAGCCTAAAGAAGGCACAGGACACGCGGGGCTCCTGCTAGACCTCTGCTTGCCACCCCTGCTCTGCAGCCTTAGCATGTGTCACACCTCAGAGAAACCCCAGGACTCCCCGAGGTCGGTGGAAGAGTTCAGAGACCTACAGACTTAGCCCACCCCCCATAGGTCCTTTTTCACCCATTCAGAATCTGAGACTCAGAGGTGGAAGAAACTTGCTTAAGGCCACACCGTTAGTCGATGTCAAAATAGGGACAAGAATGCAGGACTCCTTATTCCTAGTCTGGCAGTTAGTTCAGTGCTATTTTTACTAGAGATAACGAATGTGACAATAACATATAAAGCATATAAAACAGTACACAGATCTTATCTATTGTTATTGTTTAAATAACAAATTCCTCGAATGGCAAGAGGCAAGGACGTCCACGATGATCTAGTCTAACGCTCTCATTTTACAGATGGGGAAGCGGAGACCCAGGAAGCAGAAATGGACCTGACCAAGGCGGCGGTGGCATTGAAACTACTGGGTCTCCTTGCCCACTAGTCTCTGCGCATCTGCTTTATTATTTCAGAATCGTTTTCATCTTATGTCACTGGGCATTTCTTCAAAGCAGGGAGGGTATGGACCACGACTCTCAATTTATATATGAGGACGCCTGACACAGAGTGCGTACTGACACCAAACAACGCAGCCCAGCTTCAGGCCAGGCTGCCATGTGGTTTCTACTTAACCGCTGACCGAGCGGATGTTTTATTTGCCCCTCTCCTGACTTACCTGCCCTGTGTGTCGTACATTGACCCACTGCCTCTTCAGAGTGTCAGGGACGAGTGACACTTGACTCCCCTGGGGAGAGCAACGGAGGGAGGGGGTAACCCACTGTGCTTTGACTGGCTGCTATTCAAGGTGTCTTCGAAGCTATGACCTCGTTTAATTCTTGTCAAAACTCTTCCAGGAAGCTACTATTCCTAATTTCGAGTTGAGGAAAACAAGGCTCAGAGAGGCTGAGTGACTCACCTACAGTCACCAGCTAGTAAGTGGCAGAGGCAGGGCCAGGAGACAGGTGCAGATGGACTGCCACGATGATCTGATGCTTGCCCTTGTTAACGTGACGTCTCCCCCGCTGTGGGCCCTGACGCTACGACGCGAAGACAGAGCCCGCTTCCACTTCTGTCCTGGCTCCCCGGCCCCACATGTCGAAGGGAGTGTGGCGGCACGGGCAGAGCGGTGGCTTCAGCGGCCCTCACAGGGTACCTCCGCTGAGCGCCTCGGAGCCCGCCCGCGTACAAGCCCAGGAGGACCGAAGCCGGCCCGCATCCCTGCGCTGCCTTCCGATCGCAACCCCCTGGACTCCAAGGGCTCCCCTCGAAAGCCGACACACTACCTGACACCAAGGAGAAGCTAAGGGCCTGTCTTCCGAGTGACCCGAGGAGACGGGAACAAGCCCAAGGCCTATTCACAGTCATGTGCCCTGTGGACATAACTTTCCCTGAGCTCAGGGTGGCCTAGACCAGCTGGCCTCACTGCCTAAGGGCGTCTTCCTCTGAAAAGCAATGTCAAGCACTGTTGATTCCCAGTACATTTTCTCTCCCGGGAAACCATTCTTAGGCCTGTCCAACGGGCTAGACAGCTCAAGTCCCACAATCTGTCCCCTGACAAAAGACAGGTATTCTGGGAAGAGGATGTAGAATGTAACAGAGTCCCTGTGATTCCAAAAGCGTGACCACTCCCCCATTTGCCCCCCGTCCAGAAAGGCAGGGGTGGGTAACCCAGGAGCATGGAAGCAGCCAGGCTCTCCAGCTAACGCGGTATAGGCTGGCTTCTTCGGCCTGGTTATAAAGCCATGATTGTTTGTGTTCCTTGTGACCTTACGATTAGCTCTGGTGAGAGGAGGCAAGAACCAACTCCTAGCTCCTCTTCTTGGTTTTCGGCACCTTCCATAATCTGGCCCGAGCGCCATAAGATAAAAACTTAGAGCACTGGGCTGGCGCTCAGGAGAGCAGGTGTCAAATCCCAGCTGCAGCTGGCCTCAGGAAGTCTGGGCCTTGATTCCTTGTCTGAAAAATGAGCTAAAAATAATGGAGTTGTCTCCTTCACTGAGTTATACAAAACACATGATGGAGAATGCAATACATTCGGATTCGGTCCACAGATTAAGACGATCATGCGTAGACGCTGAAACGTTTATTACCTGTTCCTAGCTCCTTGTTAACTGGAAAGGAAGGGCGGTATGGCGGCGAGGGCACTGACTCGGGAGGCGGAGGGACGGGGTTACGAACCCCACCACTGTGGCATAACAGTTGTGGCACAGAACCTCT
>NW_006433948.1:823349-840836 GCF_000325575.1 Pteropus alecto | reverse complement strand
CTGGCTCTGCTTCCTCCCTTGTAAAATGGGGATCATATCATCCACCTTTGCGGAACCATGAGAATTCAAGATAACGTACGTGAAGCATCTGGTAAATTTTAGGCACTTGGTAAATAAGAGCCGTTTGAAATGTGGGCATTTTCCTGCAATCACGTAGCATGTGGGAAGAACTGATTAAGGCTGAAATTACTGCTGAGGACTTTATTGCGTAGCACTTAAGAACTGTGCTTCATGCTATTTATTTATCAAGTGCTCTATTTAAATAAAGAGCGTTAATCAAATTATTCAGATTTTTCTTCCTGCATACTTCTACACAAGGGCACCTGAGGTCACATTTGACAACTGAAATTTAATCTGCAGCTCAGACACACACCTCATTGTGCTCTTATTCTAGGTGCTGCTCTGATTTGATCTCCTGAAAATTTGAATGCTACTGTAGGCCTTACCCGACTCTTACATGCTTCTTGACAAGATTAAAGGCAGACAGAGAGTGAGAGGGAGTGGGGAGAGGGGGAGAGAGAAGGCAAGGGAGAGGGAGAGATGAGTAGAAAGAAGAAGAGAAGGAAGGGAGAAAGAAGAAAGAGAGGAGGAAGAAGAGAAAAAGATGAGGGAAAAAAGGTACGTAGAAAGAGAAAGGCAAGCCTGGGCCCCGCTCAGGACTGGATGAGATCCGTGACAGCTACCAGGAAAGCTGGGCTCGGCATTGCCTGTGGTGTCACTGTCGTCCGTGCTGGGGGTGAAACATTCCCAACCTGCGGAGGAGAGAGGTGAGCCCACGTCCCCATTATTTCATAGCCACCTCCTCCAAGTCCTTCTCCAGGGCTCTCGAGTGATTTCCCCCTAGGGAGTCCCACTGCGGTGGACCCAGAGCACTTGAAAGTCAAACTTCCTTTCTGACTCGAGGAAAGCCCCACGAAGGGGCCAAAAGATTGAGAGGGGACACACATAGAAGACTCTGGAAGCTACAGAGCAAGGAGCCCATGTAGTAGAGCAGGGAAAAAAAAATGGGGCACTGTAGTTCCACGTTTTGTACGCAACTCCCTGCCCTGCATCTTACTAGCTGAAACTTGGAGCAAGCTACCTGACTTTTCCGGACCTCGATTTAGCTCGTTATGAAAAATAAATAATAACTTACAGGTCTGCTGGGCCATTTAAAGGGAACGTGTAAAACAACACGATGTCAGTCCCTCAATAACCACTCACCAAATATTGAAAGAGAAACAGAAACAGAGGCGAGTAAATGATCGCGTTTTTAAAAATAGGACCTAGGAGATATACAGAGAATTGGGCAAAGGACAGTAACAGTTGTTATGCAACGTCATGAGAAGAGAAAATAACAGGGTGGTCATAATCTGTACGGTAACAGAAATGCTTGCAGCCTGCACGTGTTAAGCTAAACTCCTGAAATAAGAGTTAGGAGAAGACGCGTTTCACAGAAGAGGTGATTTTCAGGGACACGCGGAATTTCACTAAGCGAACAAAGCACAAGTAGACCATTTCAGGCAGAGAGGATGATGTATTTGGAAAGAGCTCAGATTGACTGATGAAACGGGCTGTGAAATTAATAATCTGTTGGTCCTTGAAACCTCTAAAATATTCGGCAAGTCTTGACTACATACACATTGATCCCATCCGTGTTCCTTTTTCCCTCCTGTGAAGTACAAAGGTTTTCTTTTTACAACTACCTAAGATAGCCAAACAGGTTTGACTGTTCCTCTCCACAATCTCGGCTTTGGCTTGAAATTTTGATGATTACTATCTGAAAGAACAGTTGCTGGAACTGACCAATAGGCGTGGCCAGGAAAATGACACCTGGAGTCTAGTGGGGCAGTAGAAGGAACTGTTGGCACGCTGACTGCTTAGTTGAAGCACACCTGGGCTTTACTTTCCAACCATCAGAGAATGAGAAGTCAGGGAGACTGTATCCATCAAGAAAGGTCCACCCCTACCAGCCATTTCCATAAAGATAATGAATTTACCTGCTGTACGCTTGAGTTCCCCAAAAGAATTCTCAGCCAAAACGTTGAGATCGACTGAATTAAGGACAAAAATAATGGACACTGACAATAGGAGAAGTCTCTCGTTAATCTTAAAATTTGTCTATTTTGTAGGACCCGAGAAAAATAAATTAGTCGTTTCCATTCGTGATTTGGAAAGTCGGGAAAACTCAAAGGCACATGTTGCTAGGCTTTCCTTAGCGAAAAACAAAACACATAAACAAACAAACAAACCCCCGCCCTGGCCAACTTGAGTAACATCAGCTAATAAAAAGGAAAAAAGAAATAGGTCTAACTTCATCTGTTGTTTTTGTCACTGTCCCAGGGGTGGTTAGGTAATTGAGGGTCTACGCATTGGGAAGGACATTTTCAGCACCCAGGGCACCTGAGATTTTCCTGGAAAATACAACAGTCATCTTTGGCTCCAAAATATGTAAAAGATCAATAATTGTTAATCATTCAGGGCGAAGAGACTGGCAAAAGCCCAGTTTTGAAAGAGGCCCACTCTCCAACGTCGGGAATGTAAAATTATCTTCAACTAACGACAGGCAATGCCAGCGTCATTCAGGCTTAGCCAGTCTCATATGAAGGGTGGCCCTTCTCTGCCCCCTAAACACTCACTAATAAGAATCATCGTTCCGACTCATAAACGTTTGTACGACTATCACCTCGCGTTTGTAGGTCGCTTTACAGCTTACAGGTTGTGTTCTCATGCACTGTCTTCTTTGGCTCTTACGAAAACATATGCGTTATTCAGGGCAGCTATTACCATCACTTCGCAAGTAATGAAACTCTGGCTCAGAATGGTTAACAGAATTCTCCAAGCCAAAACCAGGTATTTTTACTTATTCCTGTACTTTCCTCCGGAGTTTTTCAAATACCAATAACAATGTTAAATTACAGTCCCTCTGCTGGGTTCTGCAAGGCATGCAAACCAGTTTGCCGATCCCATTAAAAGATATGCAAAAATATTCAACCTCAGCTTTCTGGAGCTCAGGTACCTAAGGAAGTTTATTTAAGTGAAACATCTCATTTATAATGAGAGTGCTGTATAAGTAAAGGGCTGGAAACGGGGCATAATATTCATTATGTCAGTCGATGAAACATTGATAAACACCTGATCGGTACCAGAGTCTATACCAGACACTGCTTTCTATGCCCATGAAACAGTAATAGAAATCTGGGCAGAATTAATTAATGAATTAGTGATCTATTAAACACCTACTCTACGCTAAGCAGTGTTCTAGACACTTAGGATATACTAATGAAGGAATAATTAAAACTCCCTGTCTTGACTAACATCCATTTTAACGTCTGTGGAGAGGAGGCAAGGAAGCAGACGAGAGACAATAAACCTAATAAATTAGAAAATTAACTAGTATGTCAGAGAGCAACGAGTGCCACGGATGAAAGGCATGGTCGGGAGCATGGAAGTGCTGGGAGAGCGTCCTTTACAATCGAGGGGTGAAGGCTTCGCTGAGGCCGTCGTTCGGCATGAATGTGAGGTGAGGGAGTGAGCCACACGGATATTTCAGGGAAGAGCATTTGCGGCAGAGGGAACAGCCGACGTAAAGGGCCGGCTGGAGGATTCTGGGGTGGGGGTGGGCGGCGCATGCGCTGGAATACATTTTTATATGCATGACATGCAGAAAACATCTTTCTTCTTATTTGTCAAACAAACAGAAAACAACATTGGGGTGAGGGACCTTAGGAACTGAGGAAGGATCCCGAAAAAGTCAATTAACTTTCAGGATAATTTTTCCTGGACACGTCGGATATTCACTTTTTTTTTTTAAAGGTTGGGGAGTGCTCACACATCTCAGAGTGCAGTACTGTCAGAGAAAACGATGGAGTGAGGAAATCCCTAAAGTTCTGCGCTCCGTAAAAGAACTTAGAGAATTGGCAAACACGCAAACAAACGGAGAGGTCAGAATAAACATTTTCGGAACTGTAAAAATTAACCAAGTGCTCGCGGCCATCTGGGGAGCATTTACTCGGAGCTTCGCGATGTTCAAACTTGCCCTATTGCCCTACATCCCCTCCCCGGCTCCACGGTAAGCAGAGTGGGGCTGGAACTCCTTCGAAACTTCTTTCTCAGAGAACTTTCACTGTGTGTGACCTGCTGGAGGTTACCTGGCAGACTCCTCTCTCGAGGCTGTGTTTGTGTGAACTGACTCAGAGCTTTCCCTTAGTAAACAGTCTCCCCCTCACCCCGGGGGAGTTTGTAGAAAATAAAACAGAGGCAAATGTTGACCACCAAGCCTCACTGAGCTGGTAGATAAGAACGGTGGCAAGCGATGACAGAATCAAAAAGGTTAAAAAAGAAGTGGGGAGATGAGCTGTCCACGGGCCACTTTGAAAAGCTACAACGTCTCCCCGGACATCTACAATTATTTCGGAAAATTCAGCAAACAATCAAACAACGAAAACAACGGTGAAAAGCAGCAGCGACAAACTGTGAGATTTGGCGGGAGTAAACTCTACTGTATGAGAAGTTACGTTAAATGTAATTCGATTAATCACTGCTATTAAAACCAGAGATTTGCAGAATGCATTTTTAAAAAAAAAAAAAAAAAACAAGAACAAGATACAGCTACATGCTGTCTGCAAGACACACTTCAGATTCTGAGACAAAAATAGGTTGAAAGTAAATGGATGGAAAAAGATATTCCGTGGGAAGAGCAACCGAAGGAGAAGCGAGATGGCCATACTATCAGACAAAATGGATTTTAAGATAAAAATTGTGACTAGAGACAAAGATGGACATGTTATAATGGTAACAACTTGAATCCATTGGGAAGCATGTGATTATCAATGTGCAGCATTGGACTGGGTGTTCTAGCCAGGGCGATTAGACAAGAAAAAGAAATAAAAGACAGGCAGATTGGAAAGAAAGATGTAAAACTATCTTTTTTCACAGATGACATCATTTTATACGAAGATAATTCTAAAAAATATGCAAAATAACTATGAGAGCTAATAAATGAATTCAGCAATGATGCAGTATATCGATATACAAATATTAATTTTATAGATTAGCAATGAATAATGCAAAATGAAGTTAAGAAAATAATTCCATCAAAAAATAAAAATACTTACGAATAAACAAAAGCATCAAAAATAAAATAATAATAAATTTAACAAAAGAACTGGAAGACTTGAGCTCTGAAAACTATAGAACATAATCAAAAGAAATTAAACAACTAAGTAGATGGAAAGATACCTCGCATGCATGAATTTGAAGACTTAACATTGTTAACATCATTAATACCGTTAACATGACAATATTGTCCACATTAATCTACAGATTCAGTGTAATCTCTATCAAAAACCCAGCTGTCACTATTCCTGAAACTGACAAGGTAGTCCAACATTTCATATGGAAATGCAAGTGTTCTAGAATAGCCAAAACCGTCTTGAAGATGAAGGACAAATTTAGAGGAGCCACACTTCCGAATTTCACATCTTACTACAAAGCTACCGTAATCGAGATAGTGTGAAAGCTGCATAAGGATAGACACGAAGTTCAGTGGAATAGACCTAGGAGTCCAGACAGAAGCTCATATATTTATAATGAACAGTTTTCCAACAAGGATACTAAGACGAGTCTATGGAGAAAGAATACTCTTCGATAAATGGTGCTGGGACAGCGGGATCTCTACATGTAAAATAATAAAGCTGTACTTCCGCCTCATGTCAGGAGGGATCACAGACCCCAATATGACAGCTAAAACTGCAACATTTTCAGAAGAAAGCATAGGTATAAATCTTTGTGATCTTGGATTGGGCAACGGATTTTTAGAGACGATAGTAAAACACAAGCAATAAGACGGAAAGACACATAAATTGGGCTTCATCGAAATTAAAACTTTCTTTCTTTAATGGACGCTATCAAAAACGAAAAGACAACTTACAGAATGGGTGAAAATGTTTGCAAATCATGTCCCTCGTAAGAAACTTGTATCCAGAAGGCATTAAGAACACATGTAAGTCAATACTAGAAATGATCCAATTAAAACATGGGCAACGGATAGGAATAGTCATGTATCTATAGAGATGTATGAATCCCCAACGACCGTGTGAAGAGATGTACGTCATTAGCCATCAGTGAAATATAATCAAAACGACAATGAAACGTCATTTTGCGTCCAGTAGGAATAATAATAATAATAATAATAATAATAATAATAAAATAAACAGATAATATTTTGGCAAAGATGTGGAGAAATTTGAGCCCTCACATGCTGCTGATGGGAACACAAAATGGTGCGGTCTCTATAAGAAACACTCTGTCTATCTCTCAAAAAGTTAAATGTGTTGTCATCAGATAACCCAGCAATTATTATTGAGCCAGAAAATGGAACAAAGTACTGATACATACTAAAACATGGATTAACCTTGAAAACATTATGCTAAGTGATGCAGACGCAAAAGACCGCATATTGTACTGTTCCATTTATATAAAATGTCCAGAATCGACAAACCCATAGAGACAGAGATGTATTAGTGGCTGCCGGGTTCTGACAGGAGGGGAAATTGGGTGTAAGAGCTAATGGGTACAGGGTATTTTTTCCAGATGATGAAAATGTTCTGGAATTAGATAGGTGATGTGTGCACAACTTTTTAAAATTATTTTTCAATTAGAGTTGACAGTCAATATTATTTTATGTGAGCTTCAGGTGTGCAGCATGGTGCCGAGACGTTTATATAACTTATGAAGTGATCCCCCTGATTGGTCTAGTCCCTACCTGGCACTATACTTGAACGTACTCAAAAAACCATGGAATCATACACTTTAAAATGGTGACTATTGTGGTAAGTGCTTTATAGCTCAAAAATAAATAAATAAAATAAAATCCTAGTGTGCGTTTTGGTGCCAGTAACTCTTAGTCTCTGAGAGGAGTCAGAAAAGGGAACGGAGGCCGCCTGTGACCTGTGGCACATGTGGCGTAGCTTAGACGCAGGCAGAGGTCTGTGCAGACACTCCAACGCACTAAGGAAGGTGGGTCACCTGTACAAGGTCCTAACAACCATCTCACGCATTTGTAAAATATGTTGACACTAGCGAAGCCCTCCCCACCCATCTCACGACATACCTGTGAAGTAGAAAGGGCAAATACCATTGGATGAATGGCTTAGCAGAAGTCCAGAGGGCTTCGGTGACTTGCCTGGGGTCACATGCTAGCTTTCTTTTTTCTAGTGGTGGTTTTACTCTGACGTGATGCATGCATAAAGTAGACTCTTTCCTAAAAGAAAATAAACTCTAACCTTTCTCCATTTCTCATGTCGCTCATTTCATTCTGTAAGCCATTTTCTTGCCTCCAGTGACAGTGAGATTCTGTTATCTAAAATGCCATGGGGTGAGATTTCAAAATAGCCCTTTGAAATTGCAATCCCACGATTTCAAAATGGAGCCTTGAGAGTGTCTAGATCCACAATCAGTCCTTCTTGCCTCGTCCTCTCTCCACTTTGCAATCATTCCTTTGTGTCACTGTCATGTGAATAGACCCAGAGGTGTATGAAATGTAACAGATCGTTATTACATGAAAGAATGACTATCTTCCTCATTAGTTGTGAAGGAGACAAAGATAAAGCTTATTCCTCTTTGTCGTTCCAATGTCTGGAACACAGAAAATTTTCAATATACATTAGTTGAGTGCATAAGTGAACGAACGATCTTTTAGAATTTTGTTGGCCAAGAAATTGCTCTGAAAAGTGCTTCTGAAGGAATCAGCTCAGATCGCGGGAAATCGCGAGGTTTTAAGTTTCCTAAAGAAGAGTAATACTTCTGTGGAGTGAAGAGGATCAACCCAGAGTGCAGCACAGTTTTACGGACCCTAAGCCTCATCCTTTCTGTCCCCTGTGGAATGTAGGCTTGGAGCCTGGGGGATGATGGATGCAATCGGTCAAGGCAGGCCGGAGAACAAAGCTCAGCCTGCTGTCACCTCGCTGTCAGTCCGCCACAACCACTACTGACCCTGGCAGTTTGGGCATCAAGAGAAAACAAAGAAAAGGACCTTGGAAGTGATTTCACAAGGTTCGCGTGTTAGCCAGGCAGGAACGCCCAGGAGCTCCAAGCAAGCACATTAAAGGCAGGGCGATGGCTCCGCTGGGGAACACGGATATAGTTTTGAGGGTGATAAAATTGAAAAATGTATGTATTTATCACTTGCAACATATAAACTCATCCCAATAATATTACTTCTCTCCTTCGCCTTGTATACAGCAGCTCAGGAAACTGCCCTTTTACCAGAAGCTAGAAAGAAGTCACGTCTGCCGGAGACGACACACACTAGGCCATGGAACAAAGGCTTGCTCTCGGAGCGGGTTCGCCTTCACTGTAAACACGGCAACTTATCTGCGCAGACTTTTCGCGACCTCGCGGCCAGGAGCCAAAGCTGGGCAGTGATGAGAAGTTGCCCCTCATGGCCTCTCTAGGCCATTTTCTGGCTACTGCTCACTTGCTTAGAGACAATAATTCCCTCTATAAATAAAATTAGATATCTGCCTGCCCCAATATCAGGAAAAGTTGTCAGACATGCTGTTAATTCATTGGGTCGTTATCTTTGCAATAGGCTCTCTTGGGGTTTGGGGGCGGGAGCTCACTTTGAGGAGTCCTGAGATGTACCTCAAAGAGGGGATCATCCCAGTGTGACTGTGGATCGCGGGGGATGTGCCTCATGTGGCAATAAGCGGGGTACGTGGAAACCACGTAAACCATGCAGTGATTTGCACGTAAAGCCGTTTTCCGTGTAGGCGAGTCTTTGCAAAGGGTTCCAGCACGGTAGACGCAAGTATTGATTTAACAGTAGCCAACACTGTCCTGAGTGATGGCAAGGAGACCCCCTAGAAGCCAGAAACTGACACTCACGTGCCAGTTTGCAGGGCTCACAGTGTTTTCACGTGCAGCGATTCCTTTGGCCGTTTTAACCACTATATTATCTCCATTTTAAGATGAAGAACCTGAGGCTTAGACAGGTCCGATGCATCTCCTAAGGCCCAACCTACCACATCCCAGCTGCCGGAAACATCTCCGGAGCGAATCGGGGGCGGGCTGAGGCGCGGTATTCATTCTCGGCGCGCATTCCGTGACTCAGCAATCTCTGGAGTGAGGGTCTCCGGGAGGCAGTATACCAGTCACCGTTCGCTCCAAAGCAGGATCGAGTCACTCACCGGTGACCCGAGGAACTTGGGTGTCAGATGCTCACGGCGCCATAAAAGGGGATTGTCATTAGAGAACGACCTTACGGAGTACGTCTGTAAACCTGTGCCATTTCCCTGGGGCCTTAGAGTAGCGGAGTGGATGGGTTGACGAACGAGGGAGAGCAGTTACCTAGAGAAGACTGGGCCGAGTTGACATGGCCGACAGGGAGCCGCCTCACGGGAAGACATCTGACATGCAAAGAAAGTTCTTCATTCTTTTATCTGGGATTCCAAGGACGAGCATGCTACTTTTCTATATTGATTTCCAGCTTGCTCCCCCTCAGTATCGACTAGTGTGCACTTCGATTCGTGAGAGTCCGCCTCTAACGTGTTCTGCAAACCCGGGGTCTGTGATCTAGGTTTACACCCAGGGCCGAGAGGGGACAATGGGCAGCGGGTGGGAGCACTAGGAACCAAAGGAAGAACCTATTTCTTTTCCATCTGGAACTTGCGGTTCCGCAATAGATGTTGCCGTCTCCGCCTGAGTATCTGGAAGGCACGAACCCCGAACTACGTCACTGAAGGTAACCGACAGGTAGATGTAGCCACCTTCCTCCCTGCAGTTCCTCGAACGATCCCGCAGTTCTTGAAGATCCAGCCAGCAAACAGGGCAGTGGCAGCTGGCGTCCCCCCTCCGACAGCAGCTGTAATGCTGCGTGCCGAGTCTGCTATGCGGCCCTGAGTTCTGCCGCTCAGGTTTT
Source organism: Pteropus alecto (assembly GCF_000325575.1). Taxonomy (NCBI): domain Eukaryota; kingdom Metazoa; phylum Chordata; class Mammalia; order Chiroptera; family Pteropodidae; genus Pteropus; species Pteropus alecto. The sequence continues at coordinate 830,935 of NW_006433948.1, read as the reverse complement.
CTGATGTGCACAGAAAGCGACGAGGACCTGGACATCCCCCCCTCGGGCCTTGACCCCTACGATTCTATCTAAAGCCGACAACTGGCCGCCCAGAACTCACGCCTCTCCTTCTAGTATAAAGTGGTCTCCGGGCTTCTGCTGCAGCCATGAACGCGACGCAATTCCCATCCCTGGTAAGTAGCTGCAACCCGTTCATCGGCCGGGACTCTCCCTGCGCCGCCCCCTTCCCCTTCTGTTCTTTCGTCCTTCCAAATGCTCGATCCCTTTAATTTGACCCCTGGCTCCTCGCAGCTCGCCACTCTGAAGCTCTGTCTGAGCCTTCGTATTCTGGATAAGTACTTGGTGTTCAGAACCTGTCCCGAATCCCCTACCCTTTCAAAATTTATGAGACTCGTGTTCTATTCCTCCAGGGCCCTGCCAAGGAACATACTGACAACCTAATTTCCAATAGTATTTCCTGACAATGGCTGAACTTGTTCCAGGAAGAGAAGTCTTCCAAACAGTTCTACATGTGTGGGAGTTTCAGACCCTGTGACAGATCATGCGTGGAAAGACACTTTCAAGCAGGGGGCCTTTCATAAATTCTTAACTCCTAACACATGATTTCGGCTGTCAGTAAAGCCACCTGCCTTCCCCAAACCTCACGAATACACCTACTGTCCTTAAAGATCTGCCCATCACACGCTCCCACCACCAGCCCTTGCTTTTGACCCAGTATTTCCACTGGTGGAAATGAGTCCCAGGGACATTTGAAAGAGAAAATACAGAGAGCGATGCTCATAAATGCAACCTAAATACATGTGAACAACGTACCTATCCAACAACAACCGAGGTCTGAAGAAAAAACTAAGAAAAAAATCTACAACTGTACGAATGATGGATGCAGGAGGGCAGGACCAAAAAGGATCCATTTTAGTCGGCTGCCGTGTTAAGCTGGTGGGCTTTTAGGAAAGCCATTAGTAGAGAGTATACATCTCCAGCCAGGTGATGTCATTTCACATGTTTAAGATTAAAGGGTAAAGCCCACCAGGCACAGTACAAGCCAGGAGAGGTTTCCAATGCATTTAAAAGAAAATCATGGTTGTCAGCAAAGTGAACCTTCTACTTAGAAGCTCAGCCCAGCAGAAGGAAAAGCTGGGTAACTACATTACGGAAAGATAAAGTGGGAAGTGGTAAGAAGCGCAAGAGAGGCACCCGGAAAGTGCTTTTCGAGTACAGGAGAAGGTGGGGTGCCCTTCGCTGGGGTGCGGGCCTCGTGAAGTAGGCCCGAAGGAGATGGAGCCGTGGGTAAAAAGAGCTCGAGGCACAGGGAGCAGCCTGAGCAAAGACGAGCACGGTGGAGGCGTGGGCTGGAGGCGTGGGCTGGAGGCGTGGGCGCGCAGCGTGCAACAAGGGTTTCGCTATGTTGGAGCGCGGTCTCCTGCAGCGCCTCGTCAGCCTTGGGTGGATGAAACACTGATAACCCATTTCAGGAAGAGAACGCAAAACAGAAAACAATGAACCGAGCTGGAATAAAATTACATAACAATTTGGGGGGAGTATGTATGTATGTATGTACGTATGTATGTATGTATGATGTATGTATGTACTTGCGTTGCTCAATTTTACTCTTTTACAAACTTAAATATATTGTTTTCCAATTATAGTTGACATTCCAATATTTTGTATCAGTTCCAGGTATGTAGCATAGTGGCTGGGGGCATGTGAAACACAGCACAGGCAATACAGCCAGTAACATTGTAATAACTACATACGGTGCCACGTGTGGGTAGTGATCGTGGGCACTAATCGGGGAGATCAGTTTGCGAACCGTATAAATGTCTGACCACTGTGGGGCTTTGATTTCAATCAACTAGTTTCTTCATAATTCTTAACAGAATTGATTTGGGGCTTTGATTTCAACCATTCCGTTGCTGTCTAAGCTCTCGTCCCATGTTGCAGCTCTGTCTCTTATGACACTTATCACGGCAGTACTTCATGTTTCTTTCCCCACAGGTATCCTCCATTAAGCTTTGAGATCTCGGAGAGAAGGACCGCCTCGTTCAGAATTGCTGAGTGCGCGGCATCGAGCAGGAGGGGCTGGAACACGCTTGCCTCGCTGTGCGCCTCTCTGTCGTTCCCGCTGGACTGTGACTGTTTTACTCGTCTCTGTCTCCTTAGCACTTAGCACAAAGCCTTTCGTATAACAGATGCTGTTCGGTCGACTGAGATGAATTAGTTTCGTTCCCGCTTAGTCTTCTGTGCCTCCGCTTCCTCATTTGTAAACCAAGGGCAGTAAGAGTATCTACTGCCGCACGGGGTCGTGCTGAAAAGATTATGCAAGTATTTAGTGCCTAATGCACAGAGAATGTTCGGTAAATACCCGCGGCTATGATTAACGTCGTCGTTATTGTTTGTTGTTGTTGTTAAGGCTTCCAGGGCTGCTGATGGTGACAGGCCCCTCCAACTCTGCTGCCCTTGGTCAGGGCTATCGTGGGGAAGAGTTGCCGCACCTGTACACCTTTCTCTCTCCTGTGCCATCGTGCTGCTTTCGCCGCACCTAGACACTCTGTGCGCTGTTCAGACTGCCGCTGACCTTGGAGGGCACGCCCGCCAGGAGCTGGCAGCTTCGCCGGCCGGCGGCTCCCCGTGGACCAGGCTCGCTCAACACGCATCCCTGGGCCCAGGCGAAGCCTGACGCAGTACTTGCTTGTTGGAAAAAGGAGTGAAAGCTACTGCCTTTCGGCCCCTCCTCCCCGCCACCAGACTACGAGAACACGAACGGCCATCGTCTGGACTTCCCTCTAACCAGGAGATAGGGCCCGGGGAGCTCTGGGCTGCCCGTCATCCCTCTAGCTGACTACTGTTACTCTGTACTTGGGAACGAACACATCGGTGAAGCCGAAAAACTGTCCCATTCTGAAATAGGTCATCTGTCGGAAAATAATTACTATCAAATTCTCTATGTAAATGGCACCAGGTAGATTTCATAGACACTAGCTAGCACTGCGTAGTGAGAACACGGGACCGCGGACACATGCTCTCATGTGACCGACTTGCTTTATTTTCACAAGTCTGAGGCTATGCGAGGAAACTTCTAGTCGCCTTATGTCGTGGAATCCTTCTAACTTCTCTGGGTTGTGGTCTTTAACATCCTCATTTTATAGGAGAGAAAACTAAGGCTCAGGGAGGAGATGTCATCTTCTGAAGGTCACACAGTTAACAAACATTGGGCTCAAATCAAGCTTTTTACCACTATACCAACAGTGCTTCTGCCTGGGGAGCAACTTTCATATCTTTGTAGGACTCGGTAGGTTGCTGCAAAATCATCCCACATGGCCACGCCTCTTTGTTCCCCACTTCTCTCTCTGCTCCCATGGGATCATAATCTGAACCTAAACTTACTGGCTGGTCCTCAGCGAGTTGCAAAAAAGACAAAGAAAACACTTTCCAAATGACACGGGCCGCAGAGGAGTTTTGGAGGCGGCACAGAGGCTCGCAGCTCACGTGGTGGCAGCCGAGCCTCTGGTCTGAAGCCAAAAAGGTCCAAGGGACCCCACGGACTGGATGCCCACCTACTGCTGGGTCCTGGGGCCCTGGGCAGGGCTCTAACCCCCACCCCGCATAGGGTTCCGGACATGATCTGCAGGTGGCTCGGGTAGCCGGTGGAGATAAGTATTAGGCTACGTGCTGCTTTTGGTTGGCTGGTTTCTAAAAGGTTCAAAATGGAACAGCTGGTGGGGGTGGAGGAGCGTCAAGCCAACCTGTGGGAAGCAGAGTGAATTCTGGTATATGGCCCGGATTTCGTTTCAAACACAGTCAAGTCACAGGCCACAGCAAGACATTATTCTCTTCTTGAAAGAAATGCCCCCCTCCAAGAAAAACCTATAATGCTACAACCAAGCAACACTCCTCCAAGGGGTGCAAAGCACGAAAAACGTAGCAGATAGCACTCGAGATAAAAAAAATAATCTGGCTTGGTTTCAAAAAATAGCCATCTGGCTTCAGGAAAAGAAGCCTCAAGAATTTATTTACACAGGTGTTGGCTCGGGTTTCTATTGAATCTGGCCTCAGCATCCTTTAAGGCACGCCTCCGGCTCGGCAAGGGAAACCAATGGCTGAAGAACGGGGAGGATAATTTATGGCCTTCCTTAGCTTTTCTCCTGGCCTGTGGCTGTGGACTGCAATTTACCAGGGCGGTCAGACAACTCTCGTTGGGACTGAACATGCAGGGAGGGCTCTGACGCCTTAAATGCCACAGCCTGGAAGGCAGCAGAGGCAACGAACCCGCGCGCTTGCAGGGGTGTCTGGTGCACATTCCCCTTGAAGGCCAATAGGAAAGGGGAGGAAGAGACTGGCCATGGCCATATTGTCATACGAACGGCACTGGCACTCTGCTGGTTAATTAAGTAACACTGAAGAGAAGTTTACGCCGAACCAAGGCCTTGTGTAACCAGGGGACTGTAACAAATGTCATCTGCCATCTTTCCTTTCAGCCTTTTTGATGGGTGCCATACGCGTACGTGTGCCAATGAGCGAGGCTTCACTACGGGAGAAGGAACCCAAAGTTATCGGGCACCAGGAGCTGTTACACCTCATTTTGTTCTCACAATAGTCCTGCGAGCTGTTACTGTCCTCGCAGAGCCATGGAGCAGTGAAGGGATTTGCTCAAGGTCACATATCTATTAAGTCCTGGAGCCAAGGATCGAACTCAGGTCTGCCCATTTCCCAAGGCTGATATGTATAAAGTGGGCCACTGGCCGATGGGCACATCTGGAACATCTATAAAATTTTAGAGATTTATTGTTCAAGATTTAGACTGTTATAGATTTATTGCTGAAATCTTCGAGATTATTTGGTGCAAGCACTTTATTATTCAGATGGAGATTTTGAGGTGCAAACAGGGAACGACACATGCCTCGTTCTACTGGCTGGAAGGAGCCTGCTTCCAGAAAGCACGGTGTCGGGGGGACAGGCATAAAAAGCCGGCTGAAGGCAGGTCATCTGATGAAGAGCCCCCTAACTGCCCCGGGACTCCACGCCATTCCCCAAAGAAGCTTCTTGCTTTTACGCAGCCCTGTTTTTGACCAGTCTGTCCTCTTTTTGAAGTTCCCTTCCCACCTTTCTGTACCTGGCAAACTATCATGTATCTCTCAAGACCTCGATCAAGCCTTAAGTCCTCTGGGAGGCCGTACCAAACCTCCCAGGTAAAACAGCTTATTCTCAGTCTCTCTGCGCAGGGGACTTACACTTACTCCCCGTTATGTTGGGGTCTCTGTGTCATATGCGCCTCACGGCCGCTAACTAGTTGTCGGGCTTTGCAAACGTCATTAACTGTTCTGTGCCTCAGTGTCCCCGTCTGCAAGTTGGGGGCGATAATAAAACCTGCATCTTGGGGTTGTAGTGAGGACTGAATGAGAAAACGTCTACGAAGCAACTAATGCATATGGAGTGCTCGAGAAGTAATTTGTTATCTCCTATCCCGGCGCCTGGCGTAGGGGCGGCGCACACAGTCAGCGAGCGGCGACTCTTAGTCGAACGAAGAGATGCGACGTGGGCAAGTGGTGGTCATGGTTCAGCCATTGGGGACATCCCCGTGGCACGGGTACGCCCTGATGTGCCTGGAAATTCCTTGTCAAAGGCTAGACTAGTGGTGTGTCATCTTCTGTGGGTTACAGGACTTTTGGAAATGACGTGGAAGCTATGAAAACTCTCCATAAAAACAAATTCACGCATGTACGTACAAACGAGACCTGGCAACGATGTTCACATCAAAAAAACGTCTCGCAGAGCCCGCCTGTCGCAGACCGCCACGATCCCTCCTTCCCCTAGGTAGGATGTGGTGGCAGAGGGTGCTGTCACACAGCGGTGGAGGCAGTGGGGACAAACAGGGACGGAGCGCCACCAGCAAGCCAAGGAGCGCGATGTGTTTATTATTGTTTCACATGATCTTGGGGTTCCGAGGTAACCATCGCCACGGCTCTGATGGGCTGTGAGGCAGGAGAGCCCGTCAGAAGGAAGAAGTAATGGCCGCAGGCCCTCGTCTCTGCCATTCCTTTGTTCTGTGAACCTGGTAAAGCTACCTCCTTGCTCTGGGCCTCAGTTTCCTCGTCCACGAAACGGCTTGGCCAGATTCTTAGATTCCTAAGTTCCCTTCTTTTATGTCTTAACAGGTTTACATTTCAAGATCCCGTGATCCCGAGCACTATGAACCTTTTATCTTTTCGTTAAACAGGTCCTGACTGAATCAACTGTCCCCAAAGAGAAAGGACTTATGAGTGGGTGATGAAGAAATGTGCTCGTGTAACGTATGGACCTGTGGGAGACCCACGGTCGCCAGGGCCCGCATCCAATGGTCACTGACTGAACGCGTGAGATTATGTTCTGATGAGGCACCTCGGTAGCATATAGGCAACAGCGCGTCCAGGGGCCAAGGTGACTCCCCCGGGATGCCTCAGGAGTCGCAGCACACACTGGAAGCACAGGCGCTGAGAATTCTAAACCGTATTTCCTCTATAGACAGTCTTTCACCCCTGAATCTGTTCCTTCTGTACAGGAAGAAGTTTCTTCTTCGGTACGGGTACAAAGCTCACCTGCCTCCTTGCAATGCCAAGAGCAGCTGCCTAGCTGTAACGAGGAACGTGAACACTGAAAAATGGCTTCTAGAAGTATGTGCGCATGGCTATTAGCACTGAAAAGATTAGTTTTTTGAAATGATGGCGTCTCGCAGACTTCAGTTACTTAGAGGGATAGTGTGTTTCTTGCCGTGGGACTAGAGTCCAGAGAAGTAAGAAAGCACGCCTACCTCTGAAGAAAAATTGGGTCCAACGCTGACCCTTGCAATAGCAGCCAAATGCAGAAACCTACCACCCAGAGTTTCATGATTATCAAGAGATTCTGTGAGAGATTGAAAAGCTTCTGGACGCAGTGTATGGGAGCGCTTCAAACATAGAAGACTGGGGAATGGTAAGGCACGGTGAAAGGAGGCAATGGACTCTGAAGATCTTGCAAGTGACACAGCAACTTCTTATTAATCATTGCTTCCTAAGAATTCTCATGGGGTAAACAAGCAGGCACAGGTCCCTACAGAGCAGCGACGGCAAATCTCTGGCACGGCTCCCAATCCGGGCACCAACAAGAGACTTGGGGTCAGGGGGCATCAACTGCAATGAGTTACGGAGCTAGATTAATTATTCTACATGCCTGTGGCCTCGTGCTGTCATGCGGAGGACCAGAACTAAGCTGGCAAGTATGTAAACGCAAAGGATCATGGGGAATATATGGCAGGTGTGTAAGTCAACTGGTCCCCTGGGCCCTACTTTCTATGAGACATGTTCTCCTGTAACGGTATCAGAGTCCTGAAATTCCTTTCTCTTTAACATCTGGAGTATACGTAGCGTCCAGCAAAACTCATTCATATCTATTTCTTAGTCATCCACATGCTTACAGTACAAAAGTCTAGAAAATGTGTGAAATATTTTCGACTTGTCCTCCAGGTACTACGGGTGGGGAGTGATCTATCAGATCACCGGGGAAAAAAACGTATCCTCTTCTAGCGTTCATAGGTATGTTTTTTTCTCCTGTTTAGTAAAAAAAAAAAAAAAAAA
>NW_006433948.1:821663-823280 GCF_000325575.1 Pteropus alecto | reverse complement strand
AAAAGCCTGGCACATAGAGGCTGCCAGATCCGGCATTCTGGGAAAGCAAGACATGTAAACTTTGGTCAAGTGAGATGAATGTTTAAAAGTAGATAATTTAGAAAGTTGCTAACTACCAGGAGACGAGATAGAGCAACATTTGCCTCAGAGATTTGCAAGCGCAGGACCAACCACGTAAAGGAGTCGATGAGCTAGAGCCTGCAAGGCAGACCCAGGCGCCATTTGCTCAAGAGCTGAGCATGATTTTTACACTCTAAATGGTTGGAACAAATCAAAAGAACAATAGTACTGAAGGGCATGTGAAAATTAAGAGAAATTCCCATTTCAGTGCCCATAAAGTTTGACTGGAACGCGGCCACACCTACTGGGTTATTTACTACCTAGGCCTCGACAGAAAGTTTGCCAACCCCTGATCTGAAGTCTGCCGATGGCATTTAAGAAAAACAGAGACGGATAAAAGATAAGAGCAGCTTTGGGAAGCGTCACCTCCTTGGCCGAAGACACCCGATCGGGGCTCCGTTGAAGAAACTGCAAGTCGATCGACCCAGAATAGTCACCTGGCCTCTGGGAAATGTCACTCAAAAAGTCAGGGAGGGCAGAGGACGCTGACGTGCACCGAAAGGTCTCCGCAGGTTCCCAAACGAAAAGTAACATTCAATTCCACATGAGCTGGTTGAAAGGACACAAGAGTTTCAATGAGGGTTCGCTCACGTTTCTTCCCTCGCAAAAATCTGGAGCGCGAGACAGAATCAAAGCCAGGCTTATATAAAATTTGCCGAGGATACTAAATTGGGATGTATTGTAAACATCAGTGAGGCTGGAGTAATTCTTTGGGTTCAGAATGTAAACTCCAGTTTCGGTTTTATGATGTGTACCAAACGGCGCTCCATGTGTACAAAACAAAGGGATGTCCAATCTCCAGTGTTTTACTAGAAAATGTCTGAAAAATAGTAAATTCTTGTGCGCGTAATGCACACGATGAATTAATTAACTCTCTTTGAAACACGATGAGGTAGAGACGGGGACTCATATCCTGATTTTCCAGATGAGAAAATGGAAAAGGGAAGTCCCCCAGCCACAGGGACGCCGGGGAGAGGCAGCCTCAGACGCCTGAGCTGTGACCCGGTCCAGCCAGTGCGCTGTCCCAGCTGATTTTAAGAGAATGGGAGTGAGGATGTGCCATCTACTAGGAAGGCAAATAAATCCAACAGTGCACGTGGGCACACATGTCCACATGTCTGCTCAAATAGCGATGACGTTCGTAATTTGCAGAACTGTCACAGTCTAAAGCTGGAAGAGCATTTAAAAATACCCGGTTTAACACATTTATTTTACGGACGGGAAATTGAGGTCCACAGTGGGGGGAATTCCTTATCTAAGGTCACAAAACCAAAACCCCTCTGAACCCCTACCTCTGCGGATGGGCATAACTGTCCTTGAACTTCCTTGGCCTTTCCGTAGAATCCGATGGGGCCTGCCCCTCTCGCCTCTCTGTTCATCCCACCTACCCCACCAGCTAGCTGATTCTCCTCATGCCAGTTTCTAACCCTCAAACCATCCGTGCAATCACAATTGTGCGCATGTACGCACACACGCGTGCGCACGCAACACACACAT
>NW_006433948.1:789700-821617 GCF_000325575.1 Pteropus alecto | reverse complement strand
CCCCCCCCATCGCCTAGTGCGATTATTTTTTATTTCAAAATATGCAGATCCTTCCCTGAGTAGCCTCGGCCTCACCCGAAACGCCCAGCATTACCAACAACGGAAATATGTGGCGCCCTCTCCTTTCTCGTCCATGAGGAAACCTGGCCGTATCGCAGTGGACTCTGTGCTGAGCCTTGTACCCGTGACAGCAGTAGAGCCTCATGCTTTATGAACTGCCAGAGTGAGAAATGGGTTTCTGTCTGATGTGCCAGGCTTTTAAGTCTTGTACCTGTGCCCAGTCCAGAGATTTCTGAAACCATGAGCTAAGTGGTAATTAACACTCTGAGGACTCAGTCTGAGTTAACCGACAACAAACAAATGAGGAAGAGAAAGATTTGCACTCCCACTCTCTCCAAGACAGGTGGAATTCCAGGTTTCAGCTAGGCAGGTTCGGAATCACCTTCAGAAAGGCCATTTGGGCAATAAAGACACATTGTAAAAAATGGAGGAAAAAAACAAATCAATAAATGTTCTCTGAGGGTAATAAGACAGCCCCCTGCCTTCGAATAAAGATAATGATGGCAGTAAACTCCAGCCACCAAGCTTTCCAGATGGGAGGACAATGAAAACACCAATCATTTTTTTGTTTGGGTTTTTTTTTTTTTAAGCCACCTTATCCTGTCCCTCAAAGGGCTCAGAACTGGACCCTGGAGTGCATATTCCAAAGGAGCCAAGAGGCCTCGTAGCTTTGTAAGGAATCCACTGCTGAGTTTTCATATTTTAAGCAGGCAAGAGCATTTGGCCCCATAAGCTCACAGAGGCTCATTTTCTCAAGGAAAACATAACCGGGATTCTCTCACTTCAATGATTCTAGGGGTCTGGAGTGTTCTGAGACCTTGCTGGATTTGAAAGCGTTCCGTAAGCCGAGCGATCGCCCTCCTCCCTTCCTTGTTCTCAAATGGCCCAAGGTCCGAGTCATGGCAGAGATCCTGCCAGCTTCCCTTCTGCCTGCCTCCCTCCTGCAGCCCCAGCTTCTGCCGAACGCTCCCATGTGGAATATGTTATGACAGCAAAATCTTCCCTTTCACAATCTGGTTGATGACTATCCATGTTTCCCCAAAACAACAATATCATGACCCAGATTTGTAAAACCCAGAGGCAACAGCGCGTACAATATAATCTATCTGCAACATTTGCTTGTTTGCTTGCCTACTTGAACTCCTTTGCTGTCTGATATGACTGCTATTACTGTCTTGCCTGCGCTGGCTGCCATACCAGCTACAGATGGGTACCCCGTGTTTCATTCTCTGCACCCCCTGGAAGACGGGGCCCGGGGGAGAAGCCGGTTCTGGCGGGGAAGGTGGGGTGATCGGAAGTGTCTGGAGGTGCTTCTCACTACCTTTCTGATGGCCATCCTTCCTTAAGCACTCTAAAGAAAGGAGGGCACTGCCCTCTGCATCTGTTTCCCAACTGCCCAGGCCTAGGCCCTGGGCCCTAGACCTCATACCGGCCCAGCATGAGCTCAGGGCTAAGGGTGGAACATGTGGCTCGCTTTCAGTAAGAGCAAGTGTCAGCTGTCTACTTGTTGCTTTGGGGACTGGAAAAAACAAAAGACCCAAAATAACAGCTTTCCATTTTATAGGTCTTCCTGCCACCTGACCAAAATGATGAAAAGACCATCATCATTCCAAGTGGCTATCAACGGGGATACCAGTTAAAGGACGCTCACTTTCTACCTTTTCTCTAGATCAGGGGTCCCCAACCCGCAAACCGTGGATTGGTACTGGTCCGTGGCCTGTTAGGAACGGTGGCCAGCGAGTGAAGCGTCCTCTGTATCTGCAGCCGCTCCCCAGCGCCAGCGTCACCGCCTCAGCTCCGCCTCAGATCACTGGGCATTAGATTCTCACAGACACACTGGTCCCTGGTGCCAAAAAGGTTGGGGACTGCTGCTCAGGCATGTACACGTAGCACCTCTGGGGTCTGAGCAGACATGAACTGTTCTAAGCTAAGTAAGACTAAGGAGCTCGGGCTTGAGGCCACAGCCACTGTAAGATGCAATTTAGCTCGGGGCTCTGTACCAAAGGACAGATAAAATTGTTTCATCGCTCTGGGTCCTTATCTACCTGGGAGCTATTAATGCAAAGAGGCCTCAAGGAGGCAGGAGCAGGCGGGAGCAGGTGCAGAGACTGATGGTCTGAACAGCGAGAACCCTTCCTTTCTGGGGCTGAGGCCGGGAAGCCTTCGCGAAGGAACAGTCTCCTTTTCACCACAAAGAACGGGCTGGGGACTCAGTTGGGGTTTCTCCACTTCTGAACTCTCTAATAAGAACAATTTTTTCCCTCACTAGGAGCAGAGTGGAGGGAGGAAATTAAACAAGCAGGGAGGAAATTAAATCTGTTCAAATCATTAGTTTCTCTTCCATTCCTAGGCCCCACCAAGATCCAAGCACCAGCTGAGACCACCTTCGTCGCCTGCATCCCTGCATCGCCTGGACTACCAAGGCTGCCGAAGCCCGGGGACCGGCGAGCAGGAAAACTTGCTTCTCTAGACTCTTAGGTTCTTTGAGAGGGCCCTGCCAGTGACCTTGTCCCTGAGATGATAAAATTCCAGGCCCTGGAGAACTGGTGCCCCTCTCTAGAAGATGAAGGAGGAAGGGAAACAGGGGTGAGTGCGTGAGAACCTTTACCTTCGGCCGCTCTTTTAAAGAAGACTTTGCAGCTTCCGCAAGTGAGAGCTCCATAGTGACAGCCAGAAGCTTCATCCCCACAGATCAGGCACGTCTTCTGCGGTGGAAAGTAGTAGTCGATGGGCAGAACGTGGTCCCTGGCGGTCTCCAACCTGGGGAGACACAAGGAACACAACGCGACACGCGTCAGTGCTTGGCACGAATGGCAAGGTAGAAGTCAGAGATCTTCGGGAGTCCCCCACACTGCTGGCGGGGATAACGGAAATGAAACAAAAGGACGAAAAGCCCTCAAAATGAACACACGAGGGAATGACTGTGATTAGTATCATCACGTCAGTGTTCGTTGGTGTTTTCTCTCCATTGTCTCGCTTTCCACAGAAGTCTCTCTACATCATGTGGACGTGCCCTGTCCCCCCGCAACGTAAAGTACCCGAATCCCTACGCCTGAAGCTCCTGCTGAGAAATGATGGGCGGCGATGCTACAAATGTCTTAGGGCTGCCATCTCGGCCCCTGGCCACTAAAATCATACGTTCCCTGGGCTGGGATGGAGCTTCTGAGGTCACCCGGTCTAACAGCCTGTCTCCAAGAAGACCTGTGTCTGAGTCCTTCTAGGCGTCTGTGAAAGACAGGGCCACAAAGCCAGTCGCGAAACCTGGATGGCATGGCTCATTCTCAGTCTCCCGTGGTAATTAATTACAATTTAAGCAAATGAAGCATGGTTTTTACTACCTAGACATCAGTTTCTTTTCTCTCCTATGTCCTGTATCTAAGCATTAAACGAAACTCAAGTGACCCCTTGTCATCTGCCTCAGACAGATGACAACTGCCCGGGTTCTCACGCACAGGAATGCAGCCACTATTGTTTATGAGTACTTCTTCCTTAACCCGTTATGGTGGCCTGTTTGCTGGGTGGGGTGATTCTGACATCCCAAAACAACTGTGTGAGATGATTTTCTTTCCTCCTGATTTCACATAAAGAAAATCGGACTCGGAGAGGAGCTGCCCAGGACTATCTGACTCCAAATCCGGCACAGTTTTCATTACCCTATTATCTTCTCGCTACTCCCCTTGACTGTCAACCTGTGGGCTCTTTGGTAATCACACTCGGCACAGTCATCAGAATCAAAATGAAACAAAAAAGGAGGAAAGGTTATCCTCCCTTCCACCTACCAATGAGCAGCCCTGGCAGAGCGACAGCGGAGAAAGCTTTCTCAGGCTACGCTTGACGAGCAAGCACTTTACCTCGGAGACACAAACATCCGCTTTTCTTCAAGTCCCAAGTTTGACACAAAGCACGGACAAAGCTCTGCTGATCTGCAAACCTGGCAGCTGGCTATGGTGACCTGTCTGTTCTCCCCACGAGCCTTCTGTTTGGTATCATTACTGGAAAGCCAGCAGGAGTCTGCCCGCCAACCAGGACTAGCAAGGGCGCAGATTCCCCAGGGAAAGAACTTCACTTCCCATAGACGAGTGGGTGAAATGCTACCAATGTCTTTCCCTGGGCTAAAAATATCATTTCTTTGGGTAAAAATTATGCCCCCGTCCTCATTCATAAAACAAGGAGAAGCTTTTTTTTTTTTTTTTTTGCATGTATCTGTATCCTTTTCCTGTTTTTGGAGTTCTGTAAGTAATACAAACTGTTCGAACGGAATCAGAAGGGCATGCATGCAGGCAGCCTGTTTGCCTGCCCTTTTCACGTCCGTAATCTCACTTGATCTTCCTGACAACCCTGTCAGGTAGCTCTGTATTGTCCCTATGTCGTATGAGAGGGAACTCATGCTGACGAAAATTGAGTAAACTTGTTCAAGATCACTCTTCTAGTAAGTGGAAAAGCCAGGATTCTATCCTAGCTAAGTCTGACTCCAGAGTGTGGATCTGTAACCAATGACTAACCATGTTATAAGACTGGAAGTTGAGATTGGATAGCTTGATTCAACTCGACTCCTAGAACCTAGCCCCATGGTCTAGGTGCTGGGGTATAGTGGGGTTTTTTGGGGAGGGGGGGTGGATAGAGTGCTGATGAAGATATTAATCTAGCCTCCAGTAACTTACTGTCTAGTAGAGAAGACAGGAAACAAGGAACCGTAGAACACAGTGAGTGATACAATAGAGCGCAGATTGTCACAGATTAGAAAGCACCTCAAAGACAGGAGGTTTTTTGAAAGGCGACATAGTATACATGGGTAAATGAGATCGCGGTGACAGCAACAATAATTATTAGTATATAACTGCACAATAAATATCAGATAAACAAAGTGGAAACCTATGTGAAGTAAATAAGAGGTCTTTTTAGAAAGAGCCTTTAAGAGAAATTTCCGTCTGTACTAAAATTGAAAATACACTTCCGATTGTTGAAAAGAATCTAACTGATCAAATGTATAACCGATGCCTAAAAAGAGGAGAAAGTCATCGACATTTTTCATTAGATATGAATTTAATAAAATACATCTTACACACAAATAACTGTAAAGAAGGAGAAAGAGGAGAAACGATGAAGACGATTTTAGAACTTGAACTTGTCCTAACTACAAGCCACCCTGACTGGAGGCCTGCGGTATCTCCTGACCTCACCAGGTCATTTTCCACCTACCTCTCCTGGCAAAATATTCCAGCCAGCTCTCCCACTGACCCTGGCCTAGTGCTCACAAAGGGCACACTGCAGTTTTGAGTCATGAGCTGACCTTTGAATAAAAATCTCAACCGTGGTGCCTCTCCCACGTCTACATCCTAGAGAAATCCGCGCATATTCGCATTGGGAGGCGTGAGTGGGAATGGTCATGACGGCCCTGTTCGTAAAAGCAAAAACGATCACCATCTGCTGACGGGAAAGAGAAGGAAATTATGGCACACTCATTAAATCAAACGCCAGTCAGCCAGGAGAAGGAACAGAATACAGGCACGTATAGGTGCATCTCACGAGCTGATGTTGCATAAAAGGCGAACTCATAATAGCATACATACAATATAACGCCATCATATAATGCCCGAAAAGAAGCAAAAGTAGATAATATATATGTAAATATATGTATGAAAAAAATATGCCAGGGAATAAACCCAGTCTATTACCTCTGAGGGGAGGCTGGGGATAATGACATAAGAAAGGAGGAATCGAGTTAATCTATGCATTCATTTAAAAACCATTTATTCAGCACCTACTACATACCAGGCACCATTCTGTGTCCTGGCATTGGAGCAGAGAATGACAACAGCAAAAAGAGATGGCATTGATATTTTTTTAATCAGGGCTCACGTGTGTTCATTTTATTATTACGTTCGACATAATAATGCATGTACGTGTACTCTTTTGTATAACAGCACGCAGTAAAAGGAATATTAAGACGACGTTTCTGACATCCTCCTGAATAACACCCTACTTGCAAGTACGGCAGAAGTTTGCTTTGAGAACGAGTACAGAATCTTTCTCATGAGACGCTGGGTGTCCTTCTGCCTCCCCCGAGTCGCACGCTCACTCACTCTCCCAACGCAGGGCACTTGGCTCATGAGTCTGAAGCGAAAGCGCTACGACATAGAACGGGAGTTTTCCAGACCAGAAAGAACACCGCTCCCTATTCTCCGACACTGTTAATTAAAGTGTATTACGTTCAGTGAAAGTGTAATCGTTCACTGTTAATTAAAGCGTATTACGGATGCCGGCTCAATCTTGGGAAAATGGGGCTCAGAAACGCTCAGCACCCAGCTGTAATCTCAACCACTCGATCGATCGATCGATCGATCAATCAAACCCTCCCTCCCTCCCGCGCCCTCTTACTCCGAGATATCTTAAGGGGTCTAATTTAAGTAAGGCCGCCAATGATTATGGAACCAGGGTGAAATGCACGAGTCACAGAGCAGTTTCTGCCGTTTGCTCTGCAGAATGGCCAGCCCTCCACCACTGAACCCTGAGCTCCATTTTCATTCATCACATTAAGGAATACAGTGACAACTTTCCATGAATTTTTAAGATAAAAATAAGAGAGTTTAAAGTTAGTCTTAGAGAGATCCCTTGCACCTCCTTCTCTGTGGGTACAAGGGATGCTTCGATGGAGAAACTGGCCAAGTAATGGCATAAGACTGGTACCTTCTCTTCCTGCTGCTGCTCAGGTTTGAAATTTGATGACAGTCTGTCCAGGAGGACATGTTTCCGTTTAAAAGTAGTATCTGACTTTACTTCATAGCTCTGCAATTCTGTATAACAGTGCCTTTTGTTGAAATGGAAAGATAGATAGGTAGAAGATCTGATTTTCATGCCCGTCTGTGTCACTTTCTAAAAGAATGACCTTGAAGAAATCATTTAGTTTCGATTTCTTCATGTGTGAAACAGGTCAAGAAATATAGAACTCACAAGGTAAAGCAGCCCAGCATGTTGCTGGCACAGTGCTTAAGAACTGGACATTATAATAATAATAATCTCATGAGAGAATGATAGGAAGGAGAGATGGCAGAACTGGATTCTAAAAAACCACCTCTGAGGTAGGGATCCTTACTCCTACTTTTAAGATATGGAAACGCAGACTCACTTAAGATCAATGGCTTGTCTGAGTTCATACAGTTAGTAAGTGACAAAGCCAGAATTCACGACGGGGACTATTACCCCCTAAATCAGGATTTTGCCACTATTCTAAATTGCCAATATAATGGTTGTTATAGCATGGCTTTAATTTACTTAGGTTATTTTAACAGGTTTATTGATATATAATTCGCATACCATAAAATTCACCCATTTGGGCATATTTGCATTTAGTGTCACAAACTAATTGTAGAACATTTTTATTGCCCCAAAAAGAAGCCCTGCACCCGCCAGCAGTCATCCCCCATTCCCTCCTCCTCTCGACTCATTTACTTTCTGTCTCTAAAGATCTTGAACTCATGTCCTCCCTCAGACACACTGAGTCGACAGCTAAAGGCTGGCTGAGTGATGACTACACGTTTGACCAATGAGAAGACCACTGGACCCGAGCGATCTAAGACACTGCTCTTAAAGGGTCCGCATGTCTGGACTTACCCAGCCCAGGGCTCCGCTCGGAGGCAGCCGACCGCTCCCAGACTTAACATGAAGGAGACTCGCCAGCTTATATTAGAGCAGTGGCCTGAGGGGCAGGCACCTGATTTAATGTGCACATCTAGGAGCCTGTGGGAACACTTTCTGGGGACGCAGAATTAGGGGTGCCATCTCCGTGCCCTGCCTTTGCTGTGCCTCAAAGCGTCAGTATCTCCTGGAAGCTTTTGCATGTGTCTCGTACCCCTAATTGTACAGCTACAGCCGAGGGGATGCTTCGTGACCGCCTGGCTCTGGAGGCCAGAGGAGCCTGTGTTCTTGGTCCGACGGGACTGCCATAACTGGTGTCATCCAGAGGGGAGCTCATAGCCCTGTCTGGTGCCTTCGTTTTTGTGACTGCTGCCTGGGGACACCTCTACATCGCCCAGTTTGGTGACTAGTGGGGCTTACGCTCACGGGTCTCGCAGTTCTGTAGTAAATGGAGAAAGAGAGCTCTTCAACAGCTACCACACCCGGGGCACAGCAAGAGGCGGATCTGGGAGCTCGGTCTTTCTGTAGAGGAGGCCTGTTAGCTAATGATCTTGACTGCGGTGGGGCAGGCGTCCAATTAAGCGCACATCTAGGGACTGACTGTAATCCTTTCCAGAGACCTTGAAGGCAGCACTATCTTTGTTTTCACCCTCTGTCATGCTCCAGAGAGCCAGTGTCTCTGGGAGGGGGGTTTCTACATGTATCTGTTGCCCTGGTTTTTATGCCAGGTGCCTGCTTTTTGTGGCTGGTACCCAGGAGACAGCCCTTAATCATCAGGCGCTGGGGGCTGGGGGTTTTGGGGCTGCCACTTCTGAGTCCCATGGGCCTGTGGCAATCAGAAAGGCAGTTCTTGACAGGGTACTACCCATAGGACACTACCCAGACAAGAGACTGAGGCACAGCCCCGGTCTTTCTGTGAAGGAGGCCTCTTGCTTGTCCTGGAGCTTCAGAATGAGGGGAAGACTTCAGATTTGGCACGTATTTATTGGCCTATGGAGTTGCTCTCAAGGAACGTAGGCTGTGGACGCCATCTCGTCTTTCTGCCTTTCTTCACGCTGTTGGTATCACCCGGAAAAGAGCTATACACTCGTCTAGAACCCCGGTTTCTGTGACTCATGCTCGAGGGATACTTCCAGATCGCCTGGCTCTGGTGGTCTGCAGGGCTTATGCCTGTGGTCCCACAGGGCTGTATATATTTGCATACTTTTAAAACCTGACGTCTGAGGTTCTGGCTTCCAATCATATTGAATCTAGGTGCTGACTGAGCTCCTTCCCTTTGGGATGCTGACAGGTCTTGGCACATACTCAAATACTGGCAGCTATAAAATTTATAATAGGCTATTTAAACAAGCATAAATATTTGAGAGACAACCAAGAGTTGAGGCGGGGTTGAATGACAAGTTTCATCTCTTATACGAGGCCATTCTTTCAAGACAGGAGGAGGTAGTTCCTTCATCTAATGTCTAGAAAAAAAAAACACTGTATGTTCAAAATGAAAGAACAAGACATAAGACATGTAACTGACCTGATAAAGAGCTCATAGTAATGGCCATAAAGTTGCTCATCAAACAGGGGAGATGAATGGATGAACATGGTAAAACCTCAACAAAGAGACAGAAAATATAAGCACCGAATATAAGTCACGAAGCTGAAGAATAACTGCACTAAAAATACACTTGAACGGTTTAACAGGGGACTAGATGAAGAATAAAAAAATGAGTCAACTTGAGGACAAAGCAGTGGAACTCACCTAATCGGAGCAGCAAAAAGGAAAAAGAATGAAAAAAGTGAAGCTAGGTTAAGGAACTTATGGGACAGCATTAAACAGACTAACATTTGAATCACAGGGCTGCCAGAAAAAGAAGAGAGGACAAAGGGGTAGAAATCATATGGGAATAAACAATGGCTGAAAACCTCTCTAACCTGGAGAAGGAAACAGACATCCAGATTGAAGAACTGAGAGTTCCAAATAACAGGAACCCAAAGAAACCCACATCAAGACATATAATTTAAATGTTAAAATTTAAAAACAAGGAGAGAATATGAAAGGCATCAAGAAAAAAAAAAACAACCTGTTATTAAAAGGGAACCCACAGAAAACTATCAGATTTTTCAGCAGAAACTTTGCAGGCCAGAAGGGATTAGCACGATATATTCGAAGTGATGAAAGGAAAACCAAACCAAACCAAACAAAACACAAACTTCCAACCGAGAATACTCTACTCGGCAAAGCTATCATTCAGAAAAGGAGAGAGAGAGTTTTCCAAACAAGTCAAAGCTAAAGAATCTCATCCCCACTACACCAGCCCTATAACGAATGTTAAAGGGACTCTTTTAAGCTGAAAAGAAAGGGCACTAAGTAGTAACAAAAATACATATGAAAAATACATCTCACCAGAAAGAGAAATGCTAGTTACAGTAGTGGATGAATCACTTATAAAGCTAGTATGAAGGTTAAAAGACAAAGGTAGCAAAAATAACTATGACTATAATTAGTTAAGGGATGGACAAGAAAAACAATATAAAATGGGACATCGAAAACATGAAATGTGGGGGCGGGGAGAGCAATAATACAGAGCTTTAACAGTGGGATTAAACTTATGGTTTTACCAACTTAAAATATACTGTTCTAGATATAAGTTGTTGTATGTAAGCTTTATGGTAGCCACAAAGCAAAAGCCTATAGCATGTACAAATAAATAAAAAGAAAATATATAAGCATACCACCAAAGAGTCATCAAACCACAAAGGAAGTGAGCAAGAGAAGAAAGGAACAGAGACGAACTATTTTAAAAAGTCAGAAAATAATTATAATGGCAATAAGCACATACTTAGCAATAATTACTTTAAATTTTAATGAACCAAATTCCCCAACCAAAAGACATGGAGTAGCCCAAGGAAATGAAACAAACAAACAAACAAACAAAACCAATCTATATACTACCCACAAGAGCTTCACTTTAGATATAAGGGCACGCACAGCCTGAAGGAGAAGGGATGGAATAAGATATCCATGCCAATGGAAACCAAAATAAAGCTGGAGTAGCTATACTTATATCAGAGAAAAGAGACTTTAAACAAAGATTGTAATAAGAGACAAGAAAGGTTACATGATGATAAAGGGGTCAATCAAACAAGAAGATATAACATTCGTAAATATTTATATACCCAACGTAGGAGCACCTAAATATATAACACCAATAAACGGACTTTAAGGGGGAATATACAACAATACAATAATAATAGGGAACTTTAATACCCCACTTACATCAATGGATAGATCATCCAGACAGAAAATTAAAAAAAGAACATTGGCCTTAATGACACATTAGACCAGATGGACTTAGATATTTACAGAACATTCTATCTCAAAGCAAAATATGCATTCTCAAGTTCACATGAAACGTTTTCCAAATTAGGTCATATATTAGACCACAAAACGAGTCTCGACAAATTTGAGTGGACTGAAATCATGTTCGAGCATCTTTTCCGACCACAATGGTATAAAACTAGAAAGTAAAAGAAGAACCTGGAAAATTCACTAATACGTAGACATTAAACAATGTGCTACTGAACAAGCAAGAGGTCAAAGAAAAAAGTAAACAGAGAAATCAAAAAAATACTTTTAGGCAAATGAAAGTGAAAATGTAATGTACCAACATTTATGAGATGCAGCAAAAGCAGTTCTAAAAGTAAAGTTCATAGTGATAGATGCCTACCTCAAAAAACGAAACAAAACAAAGTAAGTCTCAAACAAGCAGCCTTACTTTTCACTTCAAGGAGCTAGAAAAGAACACAGCAAGCCAAAAGTCAGTACAAGCAAAATAGCAAAACTTAGAGCAGAAATAGAGACTAAAAAGACAATAGAAATGATCAGAGAACCTGAGACCTGGTTCTTTGAAAAGATAAACAAAATTCACAAACCTTTAGCTATATTCGCCAAGAAAAAAGACAGAGGACTGAAATAAAGTCAGAAATAAAAAAGGAAATGTTACAACTGATACCACAGAGACACAAAGGATCATAAGATACCACCACAAACCCTTGGATGCTAACAAATTAGACAACCTAGAAGAAATGAATACTATCTATAAATGTGCAACCTACCAAGACTGAATCATGATGAAACAGAAAATCTGAATAGATCAATGACTACAAGGAAAGTCAAACAGTAATCAAAAACCTCCAATGAAGTCCAGGACCACACGGCTTCACTTGTGAATTCTACCAAACACTCAAAGAAAGATTAATACCAATCCTTTAAAATTTTTTCCAAAAAAATGAAGTGGAGAAACTCTTACAAACTCATTTTATGAGGCCAGCATTACCCTGCTATCAAATCCAGAGAAAGATGCCACAAGAAGATTGCAAGCCAATATCCCCGATGGACAGATATGCAAAAATCCTCGACGAAATATTCGCAAACCGAATTAAACAATAAATATAAAAGGCTCGTACACCATGATCCAGGGGGATTCATTCCAGGAATGTAAGGATGGTTCACCAACCACAAATCAATTAATGTGATACAGCACATTAACAAAATGAAGGATAAAAAACATGATCATCTCAATGATGCAGAAGAAGCATTTGACAAAATTCAACGTCCATTTATGATAAAAACTCTCAGCAAAGAGGTTATAGAGGGAACCTACCTCAACACTGATAAAGGCCATAGATGACAAGCCCATAGCTAACATCGCAACCAACGGTGGAAAGCTGAAAGCTTTTCCACTGAGATCTGGAACAAGATAGGATGCCCTCTCTCACCACTTTTATGCAACGTAGTATTGGAAATCCTTGGCATGACAAAGGACTAAAAGGCATTTCAATTGAAAAGGAAGGAATAAAACTGTCGCTATTTGCGGATGACATGATATATTAGAAACCCTAAAGAGTCCACTGAAAAACTGTTAAAACTGATAAACGAATTCAATAAGGTCGCAGGGTACAAAATCAATACACGAAAGCTATTGTGTTTTTATACAGTAATAATGAACTATCAGAAAGATAAATTAAGAAAACAATCCCATTTACAAATGAATCAAAATAACAAAATATTTGGGAAAATTAACCAAGAAAGTGACAGTCTTAGATATTGAAAACTCCAAGATATTAATTAAAAAAAAAAAAAGAAAACACAAATAAATGGAAAGTGATTCCATGTTCATGACTTAGAAGAATATTTTTAAAATATTCGTACCACCTAAAGCAATATACTGATTCAGTGCAATCCCTATCAAAATCTAAATGGCATTTTTCAACAGAAATAGAACACACAATCCTAAAATTTGTACGTAACTATAAAAGGCTTCAAATAGTCAAAGCAACTTTGAGAAATAAGAACAAAGCAACGAAGCTGAAGGCATCGTGCTCCTTGACTGCAAACTATATTACAAAGCTACAGTAATTTAAACAGTATGGCTTTGGCATAAAAACAGAACATAGGTCAATGGAACAGGAGAGCCCAGAGAGCAACCCACACATATATGTTTAAGTAATTCATGACAAGAATATACAATAGGAAAAGAACTGTCTCTTCAATAAAAGGCATTGCAGAAATTGGACAGCCACTTGCAAAAGAATGAAACTGGACCACTCTCTTCCACCATACACAAAAATTAACTCAAAATAAAGACTTGAATGTAAGACGTGAAACCATAAAACACCTAGAAGAAAACAAAGGTGGCAAACCCCCGATATAGGTTTTAGCAATAATATTTTGGATCCGACACCAAAAGCAAAAGCCACAGAAACAAAAATCAACAAATGGGACCCTGTTCAACTAAAAAGCTTCTGCACAGCAAAGGAAACCATGTACCAAATGAAAAGCGACCTACTGAATGGGAGAAAATACTGACAAATCATATATCTGATAAGAGGCTAATATCCAAAATGCATTAAGAACTCATACAGTTCAAGAGGAAAATAAACAATCCAATTAAAAAATGGACGAAAGATCTGAATAGATATTTTACCAGAGAAGACACGCAGATGGCCAGCCAACAAGTACACGAAAAGATGCTCTGCATCATTAATCGTCAGGGAAATGCAAATCAAAACCGCAATGAGATACCACCTCACACCCATCAGAATATTAAAAAGACAAGAAATAACACTTGTTAGGATGTGAAGGAAAGGCGAGCCTTATGTATTGCTGATGGGCAGGTAAATTGGCGCAGCCACTATGAAAACCAGTACAGAGGTTCTTCAAAAAATTAAAAATATAAACTTCATATGATCTAGTGATTCCACTTCTAGATATTTCTCTGAAGAAAACGAAAACCAGAATTTGACAAAGTATACGCACTCCCACATCCACTGCAGCATTATTTACAATTCCCCAATATGTGGAAACCATGAAAGTGTTCATCGATGGATGGATAAAAATTCAGCCATAAAAAGTAAAACCCTGCCATTTGCAACAACATGAATGGACCTCTAGCACATTATGATACGTGGACTCTAAATATATATGTATACACACAACACACACACACAACACGCACACACACACACACGAGCTCACAGATAGAGAACAGATGGGTGGTTGCCAGAGGCAGGGGTGGGGTGGGCTGTGAGAAATGGGTAAACTGTTTTTTTTTTTTCAGTTAAATTGCAAAAATAAGATTTGCCCTTTATGAGCTTTTAATATCAATGGAATTATAAAATCTTTTGACTTGCTTTTTTCACTTAGCATATTTTTTTTAAAAGATCCATCCACATTGTAGCATGTACAATGAATTCATTTCTTGTTATTGCCGTGCAATGTTTCAAAGCATGGATATAGCACGTACTGTTTATGTATTTGTGCACTGGTGGACATTTAAGTTACTTCCGCTCTTTGGCTATTATGAACGATGCTGCATCCAACATTTGTGTACAAGTTTTTCTGTGGATACATGTTTTTAGATATCTTTGTATTGCTAGGTCAAATGGTAACACTTTAAGAAACTTCTGGGCTATTTTCCAAAGTGGCTGCACCTTTTATATTTTTACCAGCAATGTATAATGGCTCCGATTCCTCCACATGCAAACAAATATATATATATTTTGTCTTTTTTAGTGTAGTCATCGTGGTGGGTGTGAAATGGTATCCCGTTTTGGTCTTGATTTTCATTTCTCTATTGAATAATGGTGTCGAACCATTTTTCATTTGTATCTCTTTTTTGGAGGAATGTCTAGTCAAGTCCTTGGCTCGTTTTAAAATTGGGTTATTTGCTTTTCTAACGTCGAATTGTAAGAGTTCTTTATATATTCTAGAATCGACACCCTTATCAAATATGCAATTTGCAAATATTTCCTCTCATTCTATGGGCTGGATTTTCACTTTCTTCATGGTATTGCAGCACAATTTCAAATTCGATGAAGTCCAATCTATCATTTTTTCCCTGTGGTTGCTTGTGCCTTTGTTACACACACACACACACACACACACACACACACACACACACACACATTACAAAGATTTACTCCTATAATTTCTTCTAGGAATTTTGTCTTAGCTTCAGCATTTAGGTTCATGATACATTTTAGGATAATTTTTGTGTACAGCATAAATAAATGGTCCAAATTTATTTGTTTGCTAAGAATCCAGCTGGGATTTTCAGAGGGATCGCCCTGAATCTATGGGGAGTATTGCCATCTCTCTTAAGCATGAATCTACTGAGATCACTGGGTCCTTCGTTCTCTTAAATGTGGTACATTACATTAATTGATTTTCGGATGTTGAACCAAACTTACTTTGCTGAGAGAAATTCCAATTTTACAATTCTTAATATAAATCTTACTTGGCCATTATAATCCTTTTTATTACTAGATTTGGTGTGCCAGTATTTTGGTGAGGACTTTAAAAAAAATCTATATTCAAAAGTGATACTGGTCTGCAGTTTTCTTTGTGTGTGATGCCTCTGGTTTCGGTATCAGGCACCACTGGTCTCACAGAATTAGTGTGGGAGCATTCCCACCTCTTATTTTTTGGAAGAATTTGTGAAGGATTGATATCAATTCTATTATTTTTATTTACTTATTTGTTTATTTATTTATTTTTATTTTTATTTTTTTTTGCCGAGGAAACCCTTGGTTGACCTCACAGATTGCAAGGACCTTGTCAGCTTACAATCACTTATTTATTTTTTACACCTACAGCACCTGGTCTTCTTAGTTGGTCTCCCATCCAAGTACTAACCAGGCCCGATCCTGCTCAGCTTCGGGTTCGGGCACATTCAGGGTAGCATGGTTGTAGACTTATTAATTCTTCTTTAAATGTTTGATAAGATTCACTAGTGAAGCCATGTGGATCTGGGCTTCTCTTTTTGGGAAGCTTCTTTATTTTTAATTCACTCTGCTTGCTATAGGACTATTCAGATTTTGTATTTCTTGAATCAGCGTGTGTCTTCCTGGGTATTTACATCTAGGTTACGTGATTTATTTTATCTCCGTTATGGCACATACCCCATTTTCATGGCTGCTTTTATGAGTCTTCTCTCTTTTGCTCTTAGCCAATCTTTATTAATTTCTTTCCTGCTTTCCTTCTCATCTTTACATTCCATCACTTATCAGAGCTTCCTCTTCAGAAATTTATGAATGTCATGAATGACAGAGTGTGATGCAGGGTGAGGATTAATATGCATGTATTTGGAAAGGGGGCTCATTTTGGGCTAAGACAAGTACACACAGGGTCATTGCAAGATGTAGCAAGGGAAATGCTGTAAAAGGGGCCATGATAGTGATTACTATAGGAAGAAAAAGTTGAGTGTTTTGCCTGGGAGACTAGGGAATAAGGCCCACCAGTACTAAAACCGATTACTAACCAGGCGAGGTGTTTTACCTACCTGTCAAACATTTACTCTGGAATAGGTCAGATGGAGATGCCTATGGCTCTAACGCATACTCAGCACTCAAACCCAGCATGCAGAGACTGCTTTGCATAATGCGCAAAGATGAAAAGTTACATGTCACTGTGCATCAGGCAACTATAGGCCTATAGGCGATTTCCATTCTTCTGTAGTTTATATTACTGACGAACATGCTAACGCAGCTGGAGAGGTGGTAGCAAGACTTTTTATCAGCGTGCCCCACCAAAATGACAAAGCTGTCCTTTTCTCCTGGAATCGCTGTCAGAAATGAGGATGAACAGATGAACCCTTATTACAGTCATGTTCTTGCATCTCTGAAGCCACATCTGCTGTATTCTGTGAGCCAAAATCTTTCCAATGGCTTGTTAGCCATCACAGCCAATTGGCCACGGATGAACTAGCCAGATTCCTTTCTGCAGTGTCATCAAATCTGAGGGCTGAGAACTGTTTCCACATTCTTTGTTTCTAGAATCCATTGCCAAGAAAACAGGAAAAGAGAAAACAACTTGATTTTAATTCACCTGGTAAATCTTATGGGGCCAATATTGTTCTCACATTCTTTGAACTTCTGAGACCAAAAAGACTATTTATCGAGGACTTGTGACGTGTTTTAGCACAGTCGAAGGTGGTTAATCCCACAACTACTACTGTGGGGTATGCAGACCATCTCCGGTTTACAACGAAGAGCCAGAGGCACGGAGGCATGGAACGATTTCTTCAAGATCAGACAGCTAGGAGAGTAGTGGAGCCAGGATGTGAATGTGCGTCTGGCTAACTCTAAAATTCCTGATTTGTCCTCCATGCTATATGGCACTGCTTCTCACTGAATGTCAGGGCTGGACGGCCTTCAGAGATCAGCTAATCCAGTGTCTCCTGCCCTTGGGTGCACAGTAAAATCACTAGGGGGCTCTCTTAAAATACCGATGTCTCTCCCCATCCTCCCAATTCTGATTTAATTGGAATAGGGGAGGATGCAGGCATCCATTCTTTTCAAACTGCCCTAAATGACTTAAATATCCGGTTGGGATTGAAGCCCACTGACCTGGTCTAACTTTCTTATTTTTCAGGGAGAAATTTTGGGGCCCACAAAAAAACCCCAAACAAACAGAAAATTGACCAAGAGAAACAGTCTTTCAGAGATATGCCTGAGACTGGCACCCAGGTGTTATGATTCCTATGCCGCAGATCTGCTGTAGAATAATATTTCTAGTCACGTTCTGTTTACTAAGTTCGCCCAGAGCCTAGAATCTGGAACAGTCGAGCTATGAAAAATCTATATAATGACTAACATCGGCCACTCAGCTATGCTCCAGGATCCTTTGAAAAGATGGTAATATCATTACAAAACACTCTAAATATTCCACCAAAAGAAAAAAAAAACTATTAGAACTGATCAATTTGGTAAAGTCAGCTAAAAAATTAATATTCAGAAATTAGTTGCATTTTTATATACCAGTAAAACTATCAGAGAGAAATTAAGAAAACAAACCTATTTACAATTGCATCAAAAAAAGAAACAAATAAAATACCTAGTAATGAATTCAACCAAGGAGATAAAAGACCTGTACTAGAGACCTTTACTCAGAAAGAGACTGGAGAAAGAAACTGAAGAAGATACAAATAAATGGAAGCATATACAGTGCTCATGGATAGGAAGAATTAGCATCATTAAAATGTCCACACTACCCAAAGTGATCTATAGCTTCGATGCAACCCCTATCAAAATACTGATGGCATTTTCTACAGAACTAGAACAAATAATCCTAAAATTTATATGGAACCACAAAAGACCCTAATAGCTACAACAATCTTGGAAAAGAACAAAGGTGGAGGTATCACACTACCCGATATCAAACTATAATACAAAGCTACAGTAATCAAAACAGCGTGGTGCTGGCATAAAAACAGACGCATAGATCGAAGGAACGGAATAGAGAGCGCAGAAAAAAACCCACTCCTTTATGGTCAATTAATCTATGACAGAAGCAAAATTATATGAAGGGTTAAAGACAGTCTCTTCAATAAACGGTGTTCGGGAAACTGAAAATACATGCCAAAAATAAAACTGTTCAACCTTCTTACACCATTTACAAGAATAAAGTCAAAATGGATTAAAGACTGAAATGTGAGACCAAAAAAGATAAAACTGCTAGAAGAAAACATAGGCAGTAAAGTGTCTGACACTGCTTTTAGTATTTTTTTCTGCTATAGCTCCTTAGACAAAAACAAAAAAACAAACAAAAAAATAAAACAAGAGAAATAATAAACAAATGGGACTGCCTCAAACTAAAAGGTTTTTGCACAACAAAGGAAACCATCAATAAAATGAAAAGACAACCTACTGAATCGGGGAAGATATTTGCTAATGATATATCCGATAAAGGGTTACTATCCAACATTTATAAAGAACTCACACAACTCACCACCAACAAAAAATCCAATTTAAAAACGGACAGAGAACCATTTCTCCAAAGAGGACATACGGGTGGCCAATAGACATGAACAGATGCTCAAGGTCAGTAAGCATCAGAGAAATGCAAATTAAAACCACAATGAGCTATCACCTCACTCCTGTCAGAATGGCCATCATCAGTAAATCAGAAAACAAGTGTTGGTGAGGATGCGGAGAAAAGGGACCCCTCGTGCACTGTTGGTGGGATTGCAAATGGGTACAGCCGCTACGGAAAACAATTTGGAAATTCCTCAAAAAAAAATTAAAAATAGAACTACCTTATGACCCAGCAATATCACTTCTGGGGATTTATCCAAAGAAATCCAAAACAGTCATTGAAAAAGATAAATGCATCATGCACCCCCCGGCCCATGTTCACTGCAGCATTATTTACAGTAGCCAAGACGTGAAAGCAACCTAAGTGCCTATCAACAGATGACTGGATAAAGAAAGGGTGGTACGTACATACAGCAGAATATAACTGAGCCGGAAAAAATAAAATAAAATCTTAACTGTTTGCGACAACATGGATGGACCCAGTGGGTATTATGCTAAGTGAACTAAGACAGAAAAAGACAAATACCATTTGATTTCACTTATATGTGGAATCTAAAAAATGAAAGGAACTGCTAAAACAGAAATCAACTCAGATACAGAGAACAAACTCATGGTCGCCAGATGGGAGGGGGCTTGGGGGCTGGGTGAAAATGGCGAAGGGATTAAGAAGTACAAGTTGGCAGTTATAAAACAGTCACGGGGATGTGAAGTACAGCGCAGGGAATATAGTCAGTAATAACTGTGTATGGTGTTAGGTGGGGACCGAACTGATCGGGGGTCACTTCGTAAATTATGTGGGTGTCTGACCACTGTGATGTACAGCTGAAACTAGTATAAAATGATGTTGGATGTAACCGAAAAGCAAAAAAGATTGTAGTATCATTACAAATTACAGCAGCCACCAAAACTGATCTCACCCATTATGGAACTACTTTCTTGCTGGAAAGAAATCAGCAACTATTTTTCGAGTGCCCTAATACGTGGCGGACACGGAGAGGCACTTTGAATACATTGGGGACCCAAAGATATGAATATCACTATCCCCTGTGCTATCTGGTCTAAGGAGATTTATTGTCATACAGAAGAATGGTTACGGAGCCCCATTTTCCAGATGAGGCAAATGAAGTTTCGAGTTAAAGGAATTTTCTAGTAAGCTGCAGTATCGCAAATGGGCAAAACCCCCCAGGACGTTGGAAGCAGAGAGACTTGGTTTGAATCCCACTAGTACTGATCGCTGGCCGTGTAATTTTGGGCACATGATGAAACTAACCTCCTTACCATCAGTTTTCTTATCTACAAAATGGGGAAAACAATATCCCAGCCTCAAGGGTTTTGTGACAAATGCATTGGATAATACGTGGAAAAGGGCCGGGCGAACTCAAAATAAATGGTCACGTCTCCCCATTTTCTTATTCACTGGCACTTCCCCTTGGAACAAGAACCCAGGGCATCTGGCTCCCAGCTCACTGAGCTCTGCCCTACACCAAGCTGCCTCTTGTCACATACTACTGGCTGAGGCAGAGAAGCAGCAGCCGTTGGAAAAGCACTGAAAACAACAGCAGCTCTATCTTTACGGTCTTTTCGTAACGTTGTCTGAGACAAGAAAAACAACATAGCTTAAGAAATGTGAAATATGTTCAGCTAAGTGTGTGAAGATTTCAGAAAACCGACGAGATAGGAGCGTGAGAACAGACGCCACTTGCATAGCAATGACATGCTGCACGCTGAACGCTGGCCTAGCGACCTCATTCCAGTACACATCACAACAGATGGCACAATGATAGCAGCTAACGTTTCCTGGCAGTGTTCATGTCCTAGCTGCCACACCAAACTCTACTTACCTTAACCTCGTTTAGACTTTGACACGTGAATGAAGTACGCACTGTGATCCCCATTTTACAGATGAGAGCACTGAGGTCCAGAAACCTTAAGCATTCTGCCCAAGATCCCTAGACAGTAAGCGATGGCTGCCAGTTTTGAACTTGTGTCTGAATCCAAGATCAACTATTAGATGATGGTTTCTCAGTGGATGGCAGTCCCCAGTGACTGCAGCCAGAAAGCCATGTGTCTTCATGGACTTAACACACTTCCTCAATGTATGCCCTCTGTCAACCAGTGAGTTACATCTGCTGTGCTTAACTGCCACACACAACCTTAGCTTCAAAATGACTGCAACTCTCCTATTCCGGTTTTCTGCTTCCTGTCTGAGCCTCTTCAATACATAGATTACACGGGCCCCTGGAGGAGTCTGCTCTGAAGTATCTGCTTCTGTAACCTCTCTCCTTAAGAGCTTTCAATAACTCCCCATGGTTCACCGCAGTGGCCTGCTCGCTGACGCAGGAGAATCCCCCGAGGAGCTAATTACCAACACTGAGACGTGATCCCACCGCACGTAGCCCACACTTCTCCGAATCTGAGCAACAGGTGAGACCAAAGGAGCCGTAGTTTTATTAAAAGCCTAAGTGATCTTCTTAGGCAGGCGCTGAAACCACTTGGCCCACTGGATACAAATTCAAAACACTGGCTTGGCATTCAAGGTCAATGTCTGGCTTCTTATCTCACCGCTTCCACGAGCCTTTTGATATGACCTTCCAGCTGGACCGTCCTGTTTCACTTCTCCAGGCGGACCCCGCTGGTTCACGCCCCCGTGTCTTTGCTTACACTGCCAGTCCCTCCGACTGGAATGACCTCGCCTTGTCTCCGACCATCTGTCTCCCCTGCCGCGTCTCATGATTCAGTTCTCGGCCCAATGGGCCATCACCTACCCCGTGAGGCCCTTCTTGACTCTGCATCGCCAGGCAGAATACGATCAGGCCCCCGAATGTGAAGTCTTCTCTCTGAGCACCCATAATGGTTTATATTGTGAATAACCCACGTATGTGTCTGCTTCCCACCACTCGCGCGGCCTTCGCCCACGAATTCCTGGTGTCTAGCTGATATGCTGCCTGAGTATCTCCTACTGAATTCTTTCTCTCCTCTTCCACTTACCTTTAAGCCATACAACGAAGTTAGAAAACAGCCATGTTGCCTTTCAAACAGCATCTTAATTTGAAGGCCAAGATGAACCCTAAGCAACTTTCAAGTTGTAATCAGGACACTGCTGAACTACATCACATAAATGAAAACCTCCCTTCAAAATATACCAAAGATTTTACTGTACCCATTTGGGCTCGGTCCCTCTCACTTCCTGCCCGTGAATTCTTCCTCCTACCTAACCCACATCCCTCAGATTCTTTTCTCCTTGTCCTCAGCAGAAACAAAGAACTGCCTGACATCCTCTTACCTTGGCCTACATGGAGTTGAAGAAAATGTAATCTAGGATAAAACCCGAGAAGGAAAATGTCATACTTGGCACCTTCTGAACTAGGTAAAAGTCGGGTGGCGACGAGCTGGTGCGCTGTCGGTGTTAGCTAAATATTAATCGCTCGACTCGATGAGCAAGCTCTCTCCATTGTGCAAAGTGAGCGTTGGGTCCGTGGCACCGTCCTTCCTAGTTTCCTTCTGCCATTGAAGTGCAGAGGCGAGCTGCAGCCGGCCAGAGCCTACTTCCCCTTACTCTTGGCTACTGTCAACTTGCCCCGACTGTTGCAGCGCTGGAATCTGCCTCGCTGTACTAGACCGTGAGTCGGGAGCCTGAGGTTCCGTGATCAGTTCTGACACTAACTGGCGGCATGACCTGTGGGGACGTGACCCCCTGCCCCCTGCTTTCCTCATCTCTATCAAACTTTTACTGCACAGCTCTTCGGGCACATAAAGCACATTTGCATGCATTTATCTCTTGGGATCGGCATAACCATTCTGTGAGGCAAACGGGGGGTTCCAGGGAGGTTTGGGGAGGTTAAGTAGCTTCTCTAGAGCAGAACAGCCACGAAGTAGCAAAGCTGTAATATGAACTCTAGTTTTAATTCCTAATCCAGCACTCTTTCTAATAAACCAAGCTGTCTTCTGGTATCTATAAAACAAGGGGGTTGGCTTAGGGATCTTTAACAACTATTGTTATGTACAGAATTTCATCAGTTTAAAAATACCTTCGCATTCATTGTTATCCATTCCGTCAAGAAAAATGTAATCAGTAAGTACCATAACCAGGCACTACTAGACTAGAGATGCAATGAATGATGAACGAGTCAGACGAAGATGCCGATTGCCTTATGGAGGCTTCTATTTTGAGGGAGGTGTACGAAGCAAACATACAGAGTCAAAAAATGATTTTAGATACCGATAAGTACAGCAGGGGAAGGGGATACAGAGTGACTGAGAAATATGTCATTTAAGCTCCCCAACGCCCCTGCCATGTAGAGATTTGCATTAACCCCACTTAGCCTTCAAAACAAGACATGGGTGTTTTTGTCCACTTATCTCTATCCTTTCCTTGAAAGTAGCAGGAAATCCATTTTGTTCACTGTTCTATCCCCAGTCCCTAGCGCACGGTTTGGCTAATGAGTGTCTGTTAAATACGTATTGGATCTACAGATGAATGAGTGAATGAATGAATGAATGAACGAACCAATGAGAAAACAAATGAACACAGCTTGCAGAACAGCTGGGTCAGTGTGTTCCTGGCAAAGGGAGCTAGAGTACCCTCCACTCTCCCCCAAAAGCAAACATCGGCCGCTTGCTCCTAGGAGCAAACAGGCATGGAGAAGAGACAGGTGGGAGCTGGCTTCTGAGGGGGAGGACGGGGGAAATATCACACTACAAGAAGCATAACCCCGCCAGTGCAAAGTAAGATGCCCCCCTCTAAGAAGTCGGTAAGAGAGGACTGCATGTGAGTTTTTTCTCCTCTCAGCCCTGGAAAGCTATTCTTTGCACTTGTTATGCAACGAAGAAATAGTGATCTGAAATGTGCTGGTAGCTGGCTTTCTGTGCAATTTCAAGGCCGAAATGGACTACATTCTATCCAATGACGTTTAGAGTCTGGGGACCTTTTACGGGGGCTAAGTCGTGCTAGACCGCCTCGGGCCCTGTGCTTCCCTTTCATTCAATGTTCTAGTCACAATGTGCCTAGATGTTTGCGCCATATGCATATAAAAACAGTGCTCTCGGAACACCAGCAAGTGACTTAGATGGAGAGAGGGAAAAATCCAAGCGGAAAGGAAGGAAGGAAGATAACAGTTAGCACTTGCCACATGCCAGCACTGTGATACTGATGGCCGCGCTTGCTGAGCAACTATAGCTTCCCATCTATGAAATGAGGATATTCACAGTATCTATTTACCGGGCTATTTTGTGAACTAAGTGAGCTAATCCACGTCAGGTGTTCTGCAGTGCCTGGCATGTAATATGCGCTGAATAATAAAATAAGCCATTACCGCCGCCATCATCATGATGATCACCATTACTTATCTGCAGTGTATGTTTTAGGTGCTTTCATATCAATTTTCATCATTTACTGTTTCCACAACATTGCATGGTAGAGATGACAGAGGAGAAAACCGAAGCACCATGAGACATAGTAACAACGAGCAGCTAGATCCATTCACTGAATCACACAAGGCCAAAACACAGCCTGGCAAACTAACAACTTGCCACAGATATTCGGAAATCCCGATAGATTTATACTAATTCCGTCTGCAGCTCGGTGCCAGAAGCAAATGTAGTTATATCTTGAAACTCCACTTTTATTCCTTAATAAGCTAGGGGTGGAGGCTAAAAGCTAAACAAACAAACAAAAACCATTAAAGATACTATTTGGGATTTGACAGGGAAAAAGGCCTACTTGTATAAAAGTATAAATCAAAATGGACAGTTTTAACCTAAGAGGTGCTAATGCTCATTTATGCTAATGGAATAAGCACATTCTCTACAATGAGCCCCTTGACCATGCTACATGACAGAACTGCCATGTTCTGTATTTGCGACAGGTTATTGTATTTATCAGTCTTTACACTCATTCACAAGGTGGCAACTGAATCCTTCTATGGGCCAGGGACACAGGAAGGCACAGGCAGTAGACCCTGTCTCTCAAGGCCATCACAGGCAAACGGTGATTAAAATGGCATTTGAAAGAAAAATGGAGAATATCGAGTGGTAAAAACACGGGGGATGGCACAGCTGTTTTAACAGCTTTATTGAGATGTAATTTACACACCATGAAGTTCACCCAAAGTATGAGTCAATGTTCTTTTTAACATATTTATAGAGTTGTGCAGCTATCGCCGTTATATAATTTTAGGATATCTTCATCGCCCCCAAATAAAACCGCGTACCCATTAGCGGTCAGTCCCCAAGGTCCTGTGAACCTTATCTACTGTCTGGATGGACTGGCCTAGTCTGCACGTTTCGTATAAATGGAATCATACACTATGTGGCCTTTCGTGAGTGGCTTCCTTCACTTAGCATACTATTTGCGAGGTCCAACCGTGTTATAGCAAGCGTTAGTACTTTATGCCTTTCTACGGATGAGTAACACCGCATTACGTGGATTTTGGATCTTGCCCCACATTCTGCCACGGACAAGTATCTCAGAGGTTCCGTCCGGTCGTTCTTCAGACGGTGCAGCTTTGGGCGCAGTTTTCCACCGCACTGAAGGCGAGCCTGGCTTCCTAGGAGTTGCAGCGGCATGTTGTTCAGATGACGTCGGGTCAGAGATTGTGCTGGAGCGTCCTCAGCCTTATGCCTTCTGCAGTTTACTGATGCATCTGCTTGCGGCATGAGGAATGCCTTAGCCTGCCCCGCACCGCGCTCTCCCTTCCCCTTGGTGTGTGCGGCATAGCACGGCGTACACGACTGCAGACTCCCACGATGCCCCTTCCTGCTGTTTCTTTGCCTGACTCTGGTGTCCTTGTGGTTGCCCCTGGGTGTTGCTCGTCGCCGCTAGCACGATAGGGCCTAGTAACTGCCAACCTTCAGGACCTCCACTGGTTTTGACAATGCTCTTAGGTCTCGACTTCTCCATGCTCTGCTCCAGTAACGTCAGTCCTGCGAAGCTCTCCATCCTAATGGCCTGCTTTCCCCATGTGGCGAAACCTCCAAATCAGTGCAGTGCATTCTGGGGCCTGGGAGAGTGACCCGCTTCTCTCGGAGTGACCGTTCTGCTCTACAAGGGGACCCTGTTGGGTTACGGTAGCCCCTAGTCCTTTCGCAGTAAGGAACGTTCACCCTGCGTATGAGCTGGGGCGAGCACAATCAGTGCTCAAGTATTCTCGGCTTAGAACTGCTGGAGCAGAGCCCCCGTGAGTAGAAACTGGGTGGCAGGAGAGATCTTGAGTCCTCTCGGCTGTGCCTGCCCCTCCGGGTGTGAAACTACCCCCCTGGAGTAGGAGTGGGGACACAGGGATCCCTTACCTCCTCGGCCACACCTGCCGGAAAAACAGCTGCAATCACACGGAGCTGTTCTTCTTACCGAGATTTAATAGAGTTTCTTGAATTAATGTTTCTCTCTTTGCTGTATGCCCTTAGGACAACTTCCTACCCATAGGAATGCTTAGTCCTAGAGCAGAAAGATTGGAAAAGGCTTCACAGAAGTGACAGAAATAATGCTTATTTAAAATTGGTTTGGTCAGGCCAGCGTATGAGCGAGAAGAAAGTTGCCCCCGAGAGGGAAACAGCATGTACAAAGGGAAGTGTGAATAAGGCTGGAAGTCCCACATAGATGCTAGAGGTCAAGTGGCTGCAGCGAGTAAGCCAAAGAAAGCAGCTTGGACCTGATCCTACAGGCAATGAGGAACCACAAGAGGCCTTTAGAAGGGAGATGATCTGGGCAGATCTGCATTCAAGACAGGCCACGCTGGCTAAGGTCCCAAACAACTTCAAAGGAATTAGATTTAATCCCAGGCTTTGCCAAAGCCAGGGAAAGGAAGGTGAGAACGCGCTTAGCAGCCAAGCCCATGCTTTTCAGTTCTCATCTCTATCAGGACAAGTCTACTTAATTTCTATGAAAATAAATCCACATTTCACACTCCTAACTAAAATCATTAAGGAAGGAAAACAAACAAACAAGCAAACAGAAAGCTCCTTCGGTTAGAATAGTCACACATTGGTTCAACTAAATATCTAACACGTATACGATTTCTGTTTAACAGAACATAATGTTGATATTTCTCTAAGTAAAAATTAATCTGAAAAGTAAAAAAATGAATCTCTGCTTTAAAACGTGTTGTGTACTTTGCTTAAAGATGCTTCTTTTAAATAAAAAAGCTCTTTTTATGAAACAATCCGGTTAAACAGAATGATCACTAGAATAGGAATCAGGAGCCCAGAGTTCAAGTCCGTTCAAGTTCCCGCAGGAACTTTAGCATCCATTCCTTGTTGGGACTGAATTTCTTTTCCTTCACAGAGAAGAATTCAAAAGATATGAGGAGAGAAATATTGAGCTGTGCAACATCTAAGATCCTTCTGATCACTTACATCCATAACTGAGCCTTTTGGCAAAAATACTCCCAGTACATAATTTCAATCAAACCCGCCTAGGAAGACTTTCGAAGCATGACCTCCAAACTCAGAAGCCATAAAGGAAAAGGAAGATTAACTACATAATTCAAGACTGCTAGACAGACAATCATATAAACAAAGCTGAAAGATAAACTGGGAAAACGATTTGTAGCACACATAACAAAGAGCCAAATTCCTTCATATACAAAGAGCTCCATAAATCAATAAGAAACAGATGGAAAGCCAAAAAACAACAAACGAACAAAAGCCAAGAACAGGCAGTTCACATGGAAAGAACTATAAATGGCCAATAAAAATGTGAAAAGATGCTCATGCTCACTCATAATTAAAGAGAGGAAACTTAATGATAAACTATTTTTTAACTACCATACTCGCAAAGATTAAAAAGTTTAATATCTAATATTTGCAGGGTCTTTTAGGGGGGCAGGGAAAGGGGTAACACCTATCAGCAGTCAAAATCCATACTTTTTTTCATCCGACTACTTAACAACTAAGAATTTATATTTGCAAAAGTAGGCTAATAAAAAACTACAACAATTTTAACAATTGTTATGTTTTCTATGTGCCTGGCACTTAATGTATAAATACTAAAGTTTTTAACACGTAGTGTTAAGTCATTAAATCCTCATAATAGTGCTTCGGAATAGACATCTCAATTTTTTCACAGGAAGACACCAAGGAGTAGAGAAAGTAAGGCGCTCGCTCAAGATCATACAATACGGCACCACATTTACTGCCTCTTTAGGACGTTAATTGCAAGACTACTTTCAATATCACAGAAGTTAGGAAAAAACAAAATAGCCACCAGTATTGGGAAGTGACAAAATCGATTACAATACGATAGTGTGAAGCCTTCCAGAAAATTAGGAAATAGATAGATATGAAAAAGTGTATAAGATCCGTTACGTAAAGAAATCAATTTGCAGAACGGTAACTGTAGCATGATAGCATTTGTGAAAAATATAAACGTAATTACATAAACGTTTTATATGCACAGAAAATCTCTGAAATTGTAGACGAGAAACTGGTCACCATAAGAATGTATTACTTTTATTCATTTAAAACATAATAAAAAAACATCAAGCCAATTTTAAGCATTCTACCAAAAGTTCCTATTTGCTGCTTTTCCTTCCATCAGAAGAGGTATCTTTGAGAAACTAATTAATGTGACGTATGAAATGCTCTGATACTTAGCTGCAATTCCACTGGCTTCTCTTTTTGGCCTCCCGGACCCCAGGTCCAGGCCCTCAAAAGATTCTGGATGCTCTCGGGACTGGCCCCTATGAATCAGCACGAACGCGTCCTTTTGGGTGGTTGCCTCAAGGTGTTCGGCTGTGCCTAAGGTAGAGGGAGCACCCACATAAGCCTAAAAATATTT
Source organism: Pteropus alecto (assembly GCF_000325575.1). NCBI lineage: Eukaryota > Metazoa > Chordata > Mammalia > Chiroptera > Pteropodidae > Pteropus > Pteropus alecto. Next base: position 792,783 of record NW_006433948.1, on the reverse strand, counting down.
ACTAAGAGCCGGAAGCTGCTAAGTCTCATTAGAGGTTAAGGACTTGGCAGAACTAATGAAATGATGAATTCCTCCTTTTCTGGTCTGGAAAAATCTACAGGTCTCCTGTGTTCCCCAAGAGTTCGATGCCCTTTGATTAAAATGATTTAACTTTCATCTCTTTTTACGACCCTGAAATCAACATTTAAAAGTAGTCTAAAAGCAATCTTATGATTTTCAAACACTTTGGTGCCTTTTTAAATTTTCTAGAATTTTGGAAGATACATTAAGATTATGTTGTGTAAAAAACAAATTTTTAAAGATTATATTGGTGGAAAATTTGATGTATGTCATATATCAAGTTCCATATCATTGAACGTGATAAGGAAAACACTAAGAAATCAAAATGTAAATTAAGATATAAATATACAATTTCATGCAAGAAAGTCAAGCTAGGTAGGAAACCTAGCAAATTCAATCAAATATAAGCTATCTTTTAATGAAAAACAGGGTAGAATAAAAATGTTACATTGATAACGTTCAGTGTTGTTTAGATTACAGTAAACCCAGCATAATCACATACTGCTCAAAGGACTTTAAGTTGATATAAACCTTTTCGAAAGGACTATGGCAATACTCTACAGATTCCAAAAGAAATGTATTCATACTTTTTGATCCAGAAACTCAGGTATTGAAATTGATGCTAAGAAATAATTCAACCAAAGCAAGTAGCTACACACACACACACACACACACACACACACACACACACACACACACATTCACTGTCAAGTTATCCATAATATCTAAAAATGAAAAGTAATTAGATTTCCAACAACAGAAAAATGGTTTAGCACATCATGGCACATTTACTCTATGGTTGTGTTTTCCAATAGATTTTCTGTGTTGACAGAAATGTTCTATATCTGCATCATCCAAAACAGTAGCCACTAGACGCTACTGTGGCCTTGACTTGTGACTGAGATTGAGGAATTTACTTTTTTATTTTAATTTTAATTAGTTTAAACTCTGATCAAAATAGCCACCCATATTGGATAGTGCAGCTGTATTGTATATTGAAAAACAAAATGAAAATTGTAATAAAAAGGCAAAATATAAAAGAAACAAACCATGATATAAAACTATGTTTTACATAAACGAGATACAAAAACATAGCTACATGGATATAGAAAGTAAAAATGGTTAAATATGGAACATGTAAGTTATTTTTGATAGCGTGATAGGTAAGTAGTGATACATTTTACTTGTTTGAAATCATCTTTCATTATTTTTACAATGTTAAAGCATCCTTAAAAGATTCTATCACAGGTTGGAACTTCGAATCTTATGGTACGAAATTCTCGAATACGCATTCGATTCACTAATACTGATTTATAGAGTCAGCCAATGGAGTGTGTCATTAAATGATCCTAACCTTCTTTGCCACGAGAAAAGAGATAAGGAATCGGACTCTTCCTAAGCTCCTTGTCTTAAAAAATAAGTTGGAAAACATGACATGGTCCACGAAAACCAAAAGCCAGAGTATCTTAAACTACTTCCACTGAAATTACAAGGAAAGAGAACAGAGAGGAAATGATGGTGTTGCTAGGAAGGCCCCTCTGTTGATGAAATAAACAACGGATAGAAGGGTTCGAAGACCTCTTCATCTTAGAATTTCAAGGGTGGGGGTGGGAGCTGCTGTGGCTTCTCACCTCCATCTTCCATTTCATAGATACCAAAGGCAGAACTTCCAGGTCCCCCCCCCTCCGCTAAGCCCACTGGGAACAGCTAGCTGTGGTGAGGGTCTGCCTCGGAGAGTATTTCCACCGAACACGAGCAACGTGAACCCAGATTTACAGACCAGGCCTGCTTCCGTGGTGATTCCTGGCTGGTGAAAAGCCTGTGGCATGGAACCTGAGGACTGGCGTGTCTGGCCAATTTCAATGGAAGGAAAGTTGGGTTCCTGTCGGATCTGGGGTCCTGCACCCAAATTCAGCGTGCGCTTGGGCAAAGTAAGGGGATGCGAGCACAAGGCTAGTGACAGCTCATATAAAACGGGTGTTCAGGTTCTGTCAGTCCCATGGGCAAAATTTGACAGGGTTGAGAAGACAGTGCAAAGAAGCTTTTAGTCCCATGTGATTCCGTTGCGTGTGGGAGTCCAGCCTGTGAAAATGAAATGGAGGTTCTTATGCATAGTTCTGAATGGGTCCATGAGTCACAGCGGAGACAGAACATCTGGATGTAGAATAAATTGTTCTTTTATTATTTTGACTAATTCTTAACATTTGGATCACACTTTAAAGTTAACGAAATGCTTTCAAATCCATGATTCCATTTGATGCTCATAAACTCTGAAAGAGGCACAACGCTCAGTACATTAACAGCAGCTGCCTCGAGGACCGACCTTTGCCGAGCACTCTGCCTTTCGCGTGTAGTCTCTCAACTGCTCCCCCTAACTCTAGGAAGTAGCTAGAGTTTTAAACTCCCATTTTATAGTTAAAGAAACTGAGGCTCAAAGAGCAGCAAGATTCCTATGGATTCACAACTAGTTAGGCAGTACTGCCAGGCCCCAAATCCTGATGTTCTAATTCCAAGCTTCCACTTCTTTCGAAAACGTCACGTCTTCTCTTTGCGTTCACATATGTCAATGATATGCACGAGGAGGCGGCGGAAGCCCTGGGCTCTTTCATTCACGTTTTATTTATTTGCAATCCCTAGACCCATTCAGCAACATGTTGCGCATCCTTTTCTGCTCAGCTACTGCCCAGTTTCAGCAACGGCCCCTCAGATGGCCTCGGTACCTCCAGTTTCACCACTTTGCATCTCACTTCCAAAGTCATCATTCTAAACTCCAAGTCATCCAGGTCACGCGTTTGCTTAAAAGTCTTCTAATGACTTACAGCGCCAAGCCTCAATGGGGAAAAGTGATGTTGGGGAAGAAAATAGTCATTCCACGCACAGTGCCTGCTCTATAAGAAGTGCTCCGTCTGTAGTAACTTATCTTTTAAAATCCTTTTAAGACTCCGTTCACCAAAGTTAAAGCCTTCAGGGTCACATTCAAGGGCCTTTGTAACCTAACGAGAATATCACCGACTTTCTGTATC
>NW_006433948.1:787258-789508 GCF_000325575.1 Pteropus alecto | reverse complement strand
TGGCATGCCCCGTAGCAGCTCCTCTCTCCGGAGTGCTTCCTTCCCTCAACTTGACGTCCTCTGAGAATGTTCCATTATCACCCTTTTCCCTCAGAATTAATTACATTTCCAGTACTTTATATTCACATAAAGTATGACATTTAAAAAAAAAAAAAACAGCAGCAATTTGTTTAGATGCCCGTGTTCCCCGTTACAGCGAAAACACCCAGAACACGGGAATGTGCCTGAGCTCTGTCAGCAGAATGCCCGGCGCGGTGCCTGGCACAGGGCACCAAGGATCTGTCCGTTATGTTAGCAGAATGACAGAGTGTCACACGTCCAGCTTCGGGCAAATGCGAAGCAGTAAACCTCAGATCTGATGTTTCTGTCCAGTTCGCGAACAGTCTCTGGAGAGATGGAAGGAGATCGTGTGCTCTTCCTGAGTTACCCACCCCTCTGCTGCTCCGCAGCCATGGAGTTAAGAAGGGGAAACCCACTTTTCACAGACAAATACAGAGGCCAGGTGACTATTTCCGAGCCTGCAGGATGGTATGGAACAAAACGGTAAACCACTCGACGAACGCTTTCTGGTAAGATGCTGCGGGGTGGAATGGCCACCCGTGCACGCCACGCTGGGCCTCCCGAGAGTCTGGTCACAATAGGAGTGGAACCATCTAGGCAAAAAGGGCAGGTCATCCCACAAGCAGGCACACACCTTTTCTCACCACTGACAGGTAATTGCGATGATGTCCTCCGTTACGCAGGCTCCTGGGAGAACCCCCTGGGAACGCCTGAGCCTGTGATTCTGGTGCTTTCTGATGCACCGAGATCCCTACCAGATTGGTTCCCAGCAAAGAAGGCACTATCCTAATTATTTCTGGATTTCGCTTCACCAGCTCCTAAGGATACAATTCCCTTTCCCATACTGGTCACAGAGGGACTACGCTGAAGGAGACAGTTTCGAAGGAGCCATGACAATTCACCTTGCCAAGAAGGTTCAGAAACCATTCTTCGGTAACCATCCCCAGGTCAAGCCCACCCCTCGGGAGGCCAACGATGGTGCCAGTGGTGAAAACTATACAACTAGCAGTATAAAAGGTTCGCAGAAGAAAGAGAAACGTAAAGAATTATTTCGATTTCCTTGAGGGTCAGGACCACATTGGTTCGGGCAGTGGATGACTATACTAACATTAATGTTGACTTGGTGGCATCTTGTGACAGTTCCACACAAGTTGTTATGAGTCGAGAGAGAGGATTTCCAACCCTGGCAGGGAACCTTACTCTCATTCTTTCAGTGGTCTAGACAGCACATTCTCGAACACGGTGGATGCAGGGGGATTCTGGCATAACAACTGATTTATTTGGGGATTTCAAAGAACAAATAAAAATCTATAAAACAGATAATTTCTACATGGATGGAAAAAAGACCCAGGCTTATTACTAATGTCGACTCTTGAGCCTCAATAAGTCTGAAGTGAGGCCCAGGAATCTGCATTCCCAACGGGTGCCCCACCGGACTCTAGGTGATCCTGGGATCGCATGTCACAAATCCTGCCGCAGTGTATCTGGGGATCCTCCCAAGTCCCTATCCTTAATCACTCCATACTTCCTAATGGATTCGGCTGCACACGCCAGGGGTCAGAGGGAGGGACCAGTGGAGTCAGCAAACTTGAGAGCAGACTCAGAACAAACACATGTGGATTCCAAAAGCAACCGTCATGCATTGTGAAATGAGTCACAGCATCGTCTCGGAGGATGAGTATATAGAGCATGGCTATGCCTGGCAAACCGATCCGAACCTCTAAGGCCTCTCCCTGGAGCAGGCGACAACTAGAGGCTCAGAGACCCCACTGCAACGGCTTTGCCTAATATGCTCATTTTCATCCCTAGAAGCAGCGCGCGTGTGTGCCCGCACACAGACATACATACGAGCGCAACTCTTAGCCTTCAAAGAGCAGCTGCGGGGTGGCTGGGCGTGCTGGCCCTGTCACACTGCATATAAGGGCTCTTTTCCCTGATGACCTCCGTATCTACCCTCTCGGGAGTGAACGATGGTGGTTAAACGAGCGCTCCCCAGCCAGACTGTCCAGATATTAGTCCCAACGCTCATCCTTCCTAGCTGTGTCTCCTTCTACCTATCCCAACACCTTGCAAAGCTCTTGAGCTTCGTTTCCTCCCCGTGCTATTTCCTCTCCATCTTTGTGACTCCCCTAAAACATTGTTCTCCTTTCCCGAAGCCGCTCTCCCAAGTCATGCCTGTCAATCTCTTTC
>NW_006433948.1:776284-787125 GCF_000325575.1 Pteropus alecto | reverse complement strand
CTGTGTCCATTCCCTGTGTCATCAGCCTTCAAACTTCAACACCAAGCCTTATCCACATCGCTGCCAGAATTTTCTTTCGAAATCACACATCCGATCAGTTTATTCTTCTGTTCAAAAACACATGACAATGTCCAAACACCTTAACCTAGAAATAAGGTCTTTTATGAAACGGTCCCAATTTATTCTTTCAAACTGAGTTCTTGTTACAGTTATGCATCCTACGTTTCAATTATATGGAACCACTTGCTTGTCTTTGCGCTCTTTCCTCTAGCTGGAATGCTGTTGCTTTTATGTCTCCTGCTATTCAAATCCTAACTATCCTTTCAAGGAAGGCCCAGTTCACAGGCAACCTCCTCTGAACTCTTACAAAACATTATTTGTTCATCTCAAGGCATTGAGCACTTCCCATCTTGGAGTATGGCTAGTGTGACCCGTATCTTCTTTCTTCTACATTATGTGTTACTTGAAGGAAGAGGCCATGTCTGATTCCCTTTCCCTTTGTATGATCTAGAGAACTTACAACGGTGCTAGGCACAGAGTTAGTTCTCAATAAGTATGTGATGTGAATGGTCAGTTTTCCAGACTCTGTGTTCCCTCTGCTACAGTAGATCACATTATAGGAAGGTCTACCTACCTAAGGCAAAGTCATATTCTTTTATATTTTTTCGCTTTTGTGTGAAAATGATTTTTATGGGCCAGGAAGAATCACAATGTTATTAGCAATAACGCCCAAATTAATAATACATGTCTCCTATTACTGCGGAAGCTACATTTCTTCTTTTTTTTTTTAATGCCACGATTTTTATCGCAACATGGCCATTTCTGCGGGAGGGGGAGTTTCGTTTCCAAAACACTCCATTTGAGGCTCTTTTATATAGAGGTTGCCATCATGGCTGATATTCAGAACATCTTTACTGCTGCGAGACTTACTTGGTACGCACGGAAGTCCTACACCTGTTCACTCGATGGAAAACAAAACAGCATTGGCAACAGCTATTTAGCTCTTTCTTTTGAGATACGAGGCTAACTAGGATAAGTCAATGACGCAGCTAGCACAACTTAATTGTCATTCTTTTCGGGGGGTGGGGAGCTAAATTCGTTACCATAGAAGTGCTTTCAATGCATAGTGTATATATCCGTGCTGCCATATCGCAAAGATAGGCTTGCCGAGGCAGGTGAGGTGTATGAATGCTGGAGCCTCACAGACCTGCAGTCAAGTCCAAGTGTAAATAATACTGACGTTTACCATCTGACCAGTGGATAATACTTTCGAGGCGTTAATCAGCTTACCCTTTGCAGTCTTCTAAGCTGTTCGCGTTGGCAATCACATTCATTGTAGTGCTCGCTGCAAGGGAGGCGTATTAGCAGTTACTGTGGCTAAAGCATGATGGGAAGGCATTCCTTGGGTTCACATCAAAGTAACAGGACCAAACGGTCTAATGTCAATCACTGGTAGGCCGCTGCTTACATGAATCACATTTCCTTCATTCATTTTGTTGGAAGGACCCAGTAGGAAAAGGAAAAAAACCAAAACCAAAACCTAATATTATTATAGTGGACCGAGCTGGCGAAATGGAAGATCCTAAAGATCCAGACAGCAACTTGATTGCCATTGTATAAGGGCTTTCCTCCACGTGGAACTACTACGTTTCCTCCCAAATTCTCTCCTAGTGTCGAACGGTCCTTAACGTCGTCCCAGCCATTTACTCGCCACTCACGTTGAATACCTGTAAATTTCTTGTTACTGACATCTTTAGAGCTGGCATGAATAATCTTGCTTTTTAAAGGCGCACTTCCAGAAGCGCAGAATATAAATACTGGGTCTTCTTTCTTGGACTGCTTTGTTTCGTACGTGGCACTGTACAGAGCATACCAGCGATCATTTGGAGGGAGCAACTTCACAGAAGATGGGCAGCGGTCCTCTACGGTACCACCAAGATCCGCTTTGCTTCCTCTACGCTTATCTGTCTCTTGTCATTGCTTATACAGAAGAGAACGGCTTTCTTCTTTTTTGGGGGATCTCTTCTTACGTAGAAGGTTTCCTTATTTTCATGTCATTAAAAACTTCGATGGCATCATCATTCACTGTAACTCCAGGAGCCATAGTGCCTGCAGCTGTGGCTGTGCTGGGGGCTTGGACTCAGTGGCAATGGGGCAAGCAGGAGTGGCGGGAGGGCAGTGGCAAGTGCAGGCCCATAGGGAGTTGCAGCCGGAGAGGTGGCACCCTAAGCCTCATTTCGCAAGCACGTTTTCAAAGCTGTGTAGGTGATTTCCATTATGAAAGGCAAAAGGAAACTGAGGCACATGAGATTTGATAAATGCCTTGTCTCAGATCACATATTAAATGTACTAGGAATTTTTTTTATTGCTGCATAAATTCTCACAAATGTAGCACTTAAAATAACACCCATGAATCAACTCACGGTTCTGTAGGTCCGAAGTCCTGGTGGGTCGAGCTGCGTTCTGTGCTCGGGGTCTCACAAGGCCAAAATCAAGGTGTCAAGCTGACTGCTCTTTTATATGCAGTTCATGGGGGAAATTCACTTCCAAGTTCACTGGCTGTTGACCGAATTAATTTCTGAGGTACCCATTTTCTTGCTGGCTGTCAGCTGGAGATCATTTCTACAGTCCACTGTCCACGTGGCTGCCTCCGCCTCCAAGTCACTGGTATACCAAATCCCCCCTTCACATCTATCTGGTACCAGGTAAATAAAAGTCTGATTTCAAAGGGCTTGTGTGATCAGACCCCTCTTAAAAATCAGGGATGCCATATAACATAATCTAATCATGGGGATGAGACAGTTACAGGTTTGAAACACACTCAAGGAGGAGGGGATCACACAAGGACAGGGTCGCTAGGGTAATTTTAGAATTCTGCCTACCATGGTAAGTGATCAGTGAAGCGAGGCTTTTAACTAGGTGGGACATACTTTAAAAATATAAAAATTCGATCTGGGTAAAATACATTTGTATTAAAATGGAGTGGGTAGACATGGTTTAGCTTACTCTAAAATAGAAAGAGAAATATGAAATAAGGATCATCCTTTCTAGTTATATATTATTCATGGTCATGTAAAAGGTCTAGAGAAAAGTTTAAAGAGATGCCGGCCCTGTCTCCAACTCGAGTCTGTAGACTCAGTTCACCCATCTGCAAAATGAGGTTGGACTGAATCATTTACGAGCTGCCATTCATTTGAAACAGTTGATGGTTCTACTTCTCATTCATCGCTCTGTACTATTCTTCCGGGTTAAAGGTGAACTTTCCAAGAATCTGTATTTGACGATGGGAACTGAGAAAGTGAAACCAACGCAGGAGTCAATCACAGAAACATCTGAATCTAAAAGAGACTTCTTTTATTACAGTTTTCTGCAGGTCTGTAAACGGTAGAATAAATCTCAAAGTTCCTACCATACAGTGAGACTTTAAAAAGTCTCCTTTCTGAATAATTAAATAACTACATTGTTGACAGCCCGCTCTATATACACTTAGTATTTCCTACTGCAAGTGAATTTCAAGCATCAGAAGACAGCTTGGACTGAGTAGGTGGCCTTTAAGATTTCCTTCGAACCTGAAATCCTAAGATATAAATACAAGATCCAAGATCCGAGATCCATAGCTTTGACTACCAATCAGCTTACAGACACAGGAAATTATTTGGGAAATAAAAGAGGTAAAAATGTGTTTCTGTTCCCTGGTTTACAGTCATCTGGCTGAAATCGACTTAATTCACTTTAAAAGCACAAGAACTTACACCCCAAACTTTAATTAATAAAAATATGAAATTACATATTTGTACCCAAAAATATCATATATACTGTTAGATAAAAACAAACAACCAACCAAACAAAAAAAACTGAGGCCCAACCCTCCTCCATTCCTCTCCATGACCCACTTTGAACAACTTGAAGTGAATTCTGCCACAGCTTTTCTATGCACATAAAAACATATGCAGACATGTACATTCGAATGCATGTACGTTCGATTTTTTTTTTTTACAAAAGCCAGATACTAAACATACTGATTTGAATCTGCTTTCGTCACTCAGCAATACAGTACGTCAGTGTACGCAGACCTGCCTGATATAATGGCCGCATAGTATTCCATATCATGAACATACCATAATTTAATAATTTCTCCAGGCGATGACATGAAAAAATCATGTTTCAGACAAATAAAGTAAATAAATAGAACCAGTTCATCGTTAAGATTTGTCATTTAGCTTCACGCTTCTTTTGAAATAAATTAATCAGTATCGCAAAATCTCTAAATTTAAAATTTATAGTTCTAAGCAGCCAAAAAATGCCTTTAAAATTGTGTTCACTTGTAAAATAGTAAACTGCATGGACTTTGATTATTTTTACTGTAGAATAAATACATATCGAGCACCTTTTTGGTGCCAGGCATGGGACTAGGCACAAGAGGAGAGAGACAAGTACAGGTTCAGAAACTAATAAACTCCTGTATTTCTCCTCAAGGGTCTTACACTCTAGTAACTAGAAGACAGACAGAGGCTCTAACATTCGAACACAACGTTAATGATTTATAACTTGCTCAAAGTGGGCTTTCTGAAATAAGCGACCTGAATCTAGTTCCCTAACCAGCCCCTTCAATCGAACCCAGTCTCAGAGTCTCGTTTCAGTGGTAAAATCACTATGCCATGAAACTCTCCACTGGGCATCCTGCACTTCCCATGTAACGAAAGGACCAAATGATTTCCCACTGTCCCGTGCTCTTATGAAGTATAGAGTAAGTACATAATCTACGGTGCTAAAGGACGGTATCTACACAGCACCATTACCTAGATAACGTAGAGCTGAGACAACATTCACTAATGCCACAAATAGGTAAAAAGCCGAGTACAAAGGAGCAAGTGATGACACGCATACCACCCACTTCCTTAACTATAAATAGCCCTCTTCTCTAATTAATACCCATTTCTAGTCTATTTGGGTACTTCCTCTGGATAATTCCTTTCATATCCCGCTTCCTCCCTCACTTATCTATGAACAAGGGACATTTCATGAGCTCCACTGTCGCAGGTGGCCAGTGGCTATACGTTGGGCAGCGTGGATCTAGACTGAGCCCTAGGATTCTCCTCTGTTCATTACACAGGCAGTGAGGGAAATGGCTGCTACAGAAATGACCATCCTGCTTGCGTGGGCATCACAAGAGAACATTCTTTGCCTCGGACTTTGCCTTGAGTAGAAAAAAGGTGGAAAAATTGAGGTGAGGGAGGGGATGGGGAGAGACCTAGAAAAAGGCTGTGATTCTAGTTGGAGCCAAGTAATTCCATATTACTAAAATAATATTTGAAGTCATGTTGTACCTTCTTATAGGTAAACTAGGCAAAAGACCAAAGACTACTTTTCAAATCAGAATTAAAAACTAATTGCTTCGAAGCGCTGGGGGTGGGGAAAAAAAAAAGCACTGAGTGCTTATTTAAGCAGTGGATTTTCAGTACTTTTTGGACTGCTGTCCCTGTGACACACTTCTTTCCTCATCTCTGCACGTGGCAGTGCCGGGCGATCTCACATCCATTTTCCCCTTTCTTCTCAGAAGAACCCTGAGGAATAATTAAGATGACTATCCCCATCTCAAAGATGAACAACCTAAGGCTCGTGGGGAAGAAGTGACTTGCCCGAGGCCATAAACATTGTGGTTACGTTGGTAGTCAAGGCATCTGGGACACTGAGATCTTGTACAAGCGTTCTGTGCCTTTGATCAAAAGTGCATTTGGTCCGCCAAGATGATTTTTATCCGGAAAGAACGCATGTGCCGTTAACCATGCGGTGGATGGATAATTCTATTTTTCCTCTTCCAGCCGGCCCTGCTTGAGCTCATCTATCCAAAAAGCAAGGGATATGTAGTTTCTACGGCGTGACTAGCAGAACGCTCTGCGTAGGAGGGGTGGGCACTCACCTGGGAAGCGGTTACTAGGCCAGGGAGCAGAGAGCCGTGGGCCACTGTGAGCTGCCTGTTCTGCAGTGGGCATCGAAAACCTCTCTGGAGAGCCTGTGTGTCAGCTTCTGTGAAGGAGCCAGTGGTGTGGCTAGAGTGCAAATGAGAGCAGGGCCGGGCCGTGCTGACGGAGCTCCCGTGGCTCACGACTGCTCATCTGAGGCTCCCGGTGTTACACGTCTGTTCTTACTACAAGCGCCTAAGACAATTTTTTTATACTTAGCTATGCTCCTAAAGGTTGAAAAGGGCAAACGCAGATACAAAGCAAGGTCATGGGACCTTAGGGAACGCTCCAGAGCAGGGATGGGCAAACTATGGAGCGCATGCCAAATGCGGCTTGCTACCTTTTTTTCTTTTCTGGAAAGTTGTACTGGAACACAGCCAGACCTACTTGTTTATGTACTGTCTATAGCTGCTTTTGTGGTATAATAGCAAAGCTGAGCAGTTGCGACAGACACCGCATGGCCCACGAAGCCTAAAATACCATCTGGGTCCCTGCGGAAAAAGTTTGCTGAGCTCTGTTCAAGAGAGGGTGCCGGAAGCTTTTCCCCCATGCCAGTAAAATGACTTTTGAAAGAAGTTGCCATGCTGAGCAGACTACTTCCTAGCCATGTAATTTGGGGCAAGTCATCGACCTATTTCTCCCCTGTAAAATGGGTGTGATGTGGATGTGAGTTCCAGTATGAAACCGAGCCATACTTCAGTGCATAAAATGACGCTTGACGCACGGTACCTAGAGAAAGAACCAGAACGACAGCTCTTAAAGCAATCATTACGTTTCAGTGCCAATTAGGGGCCACAAATTTGCTTGAACTGCCTAAGATCCCTACGTGTGACTATTCAAGTGAGATTTCTGAAGGAATGATGCAACTAGTTTCTCCAGAGAAATGGCACGTACTGTCTGGTGCTCACTCATCTACCTATGCTTAAAATGAGTGTGCGAAGATTGTGTGGCTTGATAATCTAATTATCCATCTGGCTAGCCTCTTCCAGGGTTGCGTGGGCAATGTGAATACACACAGCCTGAACACAGGCACGACCCTTTAAGCAGATAACATGTTTAAAGTGTGTGTGTGTGTGTGTGTGTGTGTGTGTGTAATTGCTTAAGGAGGCCAAGGTAGATTTTAGGACTTTTTAAAACCAGATATTTAAAATAATATAGCTTTGCATAAAGTAGATTTTTAAATGCTTTATCTATATTCACTGAAAAAGAGAAATAAATTGAAAAACAAATCGCTCATCTGGAAGGCTACACGAATAAATTAAAAAAAGTGGAGTCATCAAGGAAATCGTCTCCCTCACTGGAAAGAGGCCATCATGCGGTGTCGTAGGTTTATAAGCTTTTCGTACTGGAAAATTCTTTAAAGATTGTGTGATTGGATCTATCCTTTTGTAATGAGAAGACCGAGGCCCAGCAAAGTGTTCAATGACTTGGAGGTTAGTGGTCAAGGCGAGGCTGGAGTCTGAGCTTCTTGGATTCTGCTGCACCAGGGTTTCTCAATCTCCACATGATTGACATTTGGGGCTAGATCATTCTTGGTTGTGGGGGCTTGCTTTGTGCATCACAAGGGTGCTTAGCAGCAGCTTTGGCCTCTACACTTACTACCAGGAACACCGATCTACCCCAGATGTAACAAAATTATCCCCAGACATAGCCAAGTGTCGTAGAAGGAGCCCGGTGAACTTGACCTCAATGAGAACCACTGAGCTACGTTAGGCTAGTCATCACCCCACCCCCGCCAGCAGCTTTACCCAGATATAACTGACATAACATTGTGCATGTTTAAGTACACAACTCAATGATTTGGTACATCTATATATTGTGAAATGATTATTACGATAGGGTTAGCTAACACCTCCGTCACCTCACAAAATTACTTTTTTTTTGTGATGAGAACATTTAAGATCTAATCTCTTGTCAACTTTGGAGTAATAATACAGTATTGTTAACCAGTCATCGCGCTGTACGTTAGGTCCCCAGGATTTATGCAGCTTATAACTGAAAGCTTGTACCATCTGACTGACATCCCCCGCCCCCCGCCATTCCCACCCCTCAGCCCCTGGCAACCACTGTTCTGTTTCTACAATTCAGCTTTTTCAGATTCCACGTATAAGGGATGTTACACAGTATTTGCTTATTTTTGTCTGACATGTCACTTATCCTGGTACTAATGTAATAGTGTTTTATTCCCCTTATGTTTTGAAGAAAAATAAGAGACATTTTTAAAATGCAGAGTACTCAAAGAAAAACAAGGATAAGAGCGAAGGTAACCCAGACTCCTAGGATTAGTAAAGCGATAGAAAATATAAGATTTTACACAGTAATAAGAATAAATGAAATCTTTCACTGTTCGAATTTAAGTGAATAGATGGACTAGTCAGCTACTTCTCTGAAATCCATCACCAAATCCAAAATTTCATGACCAATGAGGTCAAAAGTCCTTCCATGAATATTTTGAATTCAATGGGAAACGTATAATAGAATAATGAAAAGAGAAAAAAGATCATTTACACATGATATCAAATATATGTGGGATATAAACCTAAAAGCAAAAATGAACAGGACAGAGACTCACGGACATGGACAATGGACTAGTGGCTACCAGAGAGGCGGGGGGAGGGAGAGGTAGACAGGGGGAAAATTTTTAAATTATTTCTTTAATTAAAAAAATTAATTAAAAAAGATCATTTAGATTTAAAATAATCTTCATCTGAGCTTGATTGAAATATGAAGTAAGATTATACCTTCCATTGTACAGTATTCATAGATAATGTCATCCTATAACCTTTCTAAAAAGTTAGAAAAACAGGCTGTAGCAGCTCATGATTTTCTCAAACTCATTTTACTGCTAACTTCGTTGATATTCAGTATGAGGGTTTTCTAAATCTTCAATTACTAAAAAAAATGTTAGCTGTGACACAGCATCCATCAACAATCCTTCCACAGAACTTTAAGTGTTCAAGCTAAGACCTTTCAAGTAATCTCAGAATGTTTTAAGAATCAGATTTAAGCACTCGTGAGGCTCGTTTTAATTCAATAGACTTCCAGCCTAAATCAAAGCCACAACTCTGTGCAGATCTGAAATGGCAACTGTCTTCCTTCGGAATCCATTGAATTCTATACTGGAAAATGATTTTTTAATTTCCTAATTATCAGTAGATAAGAGGAAGAGACTGAAGACTGCATTGGTCCCGTAAGGCAGTTAAGTTTCTCACATCAATTTAAATAAGTGTTGTTTTTATTTCGCTGTAGTTTAAAATAAAATTTGTTTATTTTTAAGTTTTGTTTGTTTGACTTGGTTAATGCTAAGCTACAAATACTTATTTGGTTGAATCATTTATGTTTGTTGTTGAGATAATGTTTTTCACTTTCATTAAATAGTAGTATTATAAAGACCTGTTTATTCAGGGGATCTATTGTTTACCACATATATTATGGTAAAAACAGCTCCAATTATCCATAATTTCTCTATTACATTGGAAATGGTTCTTTTCCCAAAGCTTAACAAAGATCTAAAATAACCAAATCATTCTTCGGTTTTCTCTGATTAAATACTTTTGATTCCTACAGTTAAATGAATAGGCAGAAACAGTTACTTTTCTTGGAAATTAATATGAAAACATTAAGTACTGCCTTAAATGTATTATGTGCCTTCTAAAATTAAAATCACCTATGTATGAGCTGCAAAAATATGTTCAATGTTATAAAAATGTTACTTTACTTTTTGAGGAAAAACATTTATACCCGAGGAAAAAAAATCCATGTGCATTTCCCATTGTCATATGTAGTGGTTTAATGTTCTGTTGTGTAGAAATCATTTACAGAAACTTACTACGGGGACCGATTCTAGAACACCCAAAGCCACTAGCTGAAGTTTGGAAAGTCAAGTAAGGGAAAGATTCCAGAGAAGAAGCTAAAGAGAAAGGTCTATTTCAGAAACGACTTGGGCCTTCAATCAACAAGTATAAAGGCTAAAAAGAAATCAAATACAAAGGAGTCTAAGAGAATTAAAAATGCTGCGCCTTTTAAGAACTAAAGTGAGAAGGAAAACAATAGTCTTAACACTGGTGAAACATTGAAACTTTGATCCTTAAATCGGCGGGGAATGGCCTGGAGAAGATAGAATTAAAATAGCATCAAAGTAAAAGAGTTATGTTGTAGACTTTTGCGGTAGTTAAGATTATGTTTCCTTGGCACTTTTTTACTTTTTTAAAAATAGAAATGCTAGAGTGGCATTTCTTTGGGCTTTCTTTGCATTTATTCAAACTGCAATGCTATCGAAGCAAGAGGTACCAAAAATCAGTTGCTAGTAATGACTCAATGAAATACAGTTGGCGGAGGTAACTAAGATATATTCAAAGCTCTACAGCGATAAGAATATCACAAAAACCTTTATAAGCAGTTGATACTAGGATAATTTAAATAGATGCATCTGCAGTCTTACCCATAATGGCATGTAGATAAAAAAAAGTTATCTCTAGGAATATTGCTAAAACAAGAAATGAACAAGAAACATGATGTGATATGCAATCGATTCACTTTATAATCTCCCAAGAATGTCAAATGTATGAAGGGAAACACATTTCCTCTATTAATCCCAGAAGTGTGTGTTTATTATACAGTTTGTAGAGAGATCAATGTATATAAATCCAACCATGTCTGAACTGTATTCAGGGAGCTTTCCCTGTAAAATGAATCGTATTCAAAATATTTCAAGAAAATGAAAATGAGGAAAATGGTGCCCTAATTCTTTGTATAAATCTGGATTTTCCTATATTTTGGTTGCCTAGTATGAGAAATGCCTGTAGACTTTACACTCTTACCTATTGTTTAGACCATATCTCTGCCAGCTTGCGCGCGCACGCTCGCGCGCGCTCTCTC
>NW_006433948.1:769897-776259 GCF_000325575.1 Pteropus alecto | reverse complement strand
ATATATATATAGTTTCTTTGAATTCAGCATGTATCTCCTAGCTTAATTAAGCCTCTTCCCAAATCTTCTATGTCTGTAAACAAAATCACCCCTCAAGTGAACAAAATACTCCTTTTGAGGATTTTCCCAGAGAGCTCTTCTTTGGTCATTTAGAGCAGGGGTCCCCAACCCCAAACAGAGGTCATTTAGAGCATGGTACCGGTCCATGGCCTGTGAGGAACTGGGCCGCACAGCAGGAGGTGCGGGGGGCGAGCTGGTGAAGCTTCATCTGTATTTGCAGCCGCTCCCCAGTGCTGGCATCACCGCCTCAGCTCTGTCTCAGGTCATCAGGCACTAGATTCTCATAGGAGCCCCAGTCCCTAGTGCCAGGAAGGCTGGAGACCGCTCCTTGAGAGGATCCTATGTTTTGCTTATTTAAGAGAAGACATCATTTTACAAGTGGTGTCAGCAGTGGGAACAAAGGAGCGAGGCAATGCCAACTCACAGGGCAGTCGGGGAGCGCCAGTGCTGCACAGAGGCCCTTCCAGACTGTGGTTATCATGTCATGGCTCCGCCCGACGCATCCCACCAGGCCCCTTGGAGGAGTTCATGCTTGATTAATCAATTCTAAGAGCTGATTTTCCTTATGCACCTCCATGTAACAGACATGTGTGCTCGGGAGCTTGCCTCCTCCAAGAACCCCGTTGAACCTCACTGCGGTTGCAGAGGATGCACAGTGCTCAGCAAGGGGCACCGCCTGCCCCAGTCAAGCTGACCTTGATGATTCAACTGTCATCTGCCACAGGAGCTGGAGAAGGGAACCAAGCCTGCCGCATTTGGAGCTAGAAGAAGTACTTTATTAAAAAATCTATTCGGGAGAAATAAAAATCCCCAATTTATTTCCCACGCTCTAGCATGTGATAATCCTGTTCCTTCTTACCTCATTTTTCTTTCTGTTTTCTTTTTCACCTTTTTTCTTTTTTTTTTTTTTTTTACATTCGGCTTTACAGAGACATGTATTCTGAACCTATCTTCTCTATTCGCTTCCATGCGGCCAGCCAGTAAAAGTTTCCACCAACGCAGCCCACACATATTCGTGTCAACTGACAAGCTGACAGATGGGTCACTTTTCCAGACCATAGATGTGGTCCCAAATTCTGTCTTTAGCAGCATACTTGCTTCTTGCCCACAGCTTGGACGTTTTCCCCTCTGACTAATTTATTTCAGGCCTGTGGCCCAGGCTGATACACATGCTGGATTAAAGTTGAATCTGATACGTGGAAGAAACTCCAGTATAAGATGCAGAAGCAGGAGGAGAATTCTGGTGTAAGTGTGAGACCACAGAAACAGCAAATCAAGTCACTGTGACCATTACAGGCTTACCGGTCCCCAAGCAAAAACAGGATTCAGGACCCAGCCAACTTCCTGTCATTTGCATTTTCCTATTTATTTGAACAGTGTTCAGGCACCAGAACTTAATGGAGGAGCACTATCTCCGATTACGCTTTGACAGACATTATCAGGACCGATGGATTCCAGATTTCTACTGTCTTAAAAGGTGATTTTCCTACTTGGGATAATCTGGACGTGGTGGGGAACACCATAGTTTATAAAGTCAGACTCAAAGAGAGCTTAAGAAGTCACCCGATTCACCTTTTTATCCAGAATCGCTTTAAGAGTGATCACTTTAAATCATCCGTGCTGTACGAAAACACAAGAAAATGGAAGTGTTGAGGGAACAGAGTATGAAGGAAAAAATAAGATCATTTTACCATTTACAAAATGCCTCCCCATTCTTCATGTGACATCATGCTCTCCTCACGGAGTTATTATCACCTACCCTGAGAGGTAATAATTGTCATCATTTCCATTGCTCAGATGAAGAAAACTGAAACTAGAACGGGCTAAATACATGCCTGAGATCATTACATGCTGTAAGGCAGGCCCTGAACCCAAATCTGCAGATCAGAAAATCTCAGCAATTACTACTACCGCAAAGAATTAGCCTTTGCCCGTGACACATGTGACAGTTCAAGGCTTTTGCTCGGAGTTCTAAGTTCTTTCTGGTTAACCCTAAAAGGAAAGAAGCCTTCAGCTCCCCCACCCCAACCTCGTCCTGGAGTCCCCATATTCTTTAACGACATAATTCAAATGCCTGGCTACGTACTGGCCAGTGGGAGCAATTATGAGGCTGTTGCTGATCACCAAACACCTGGGAAGAGGAAGCAAACAAGAAGGAAAGAGAGAAGGATGAGAGTGTTGGTAGTTTAGAAGCTGCACCTTTTAAAATCTCAGAAATCAACTTGAGGGGCGTTCCTTCAGGCCTCGACTCTCTTTTTTAAAAAAAAAAAATATGAAACTTTGAATGAGGCTGGCAACCCAAATGAGTTCGAAGCCCCTTGCCTGGCCAGGAGCTGGCAGGAAGGAACGCTCCAGTCTCCAGCTCCGCGAGCGAGCGAGGAAGAGAGAAACTGGCTGCCTGCATTCCGCCCACCTGCCCAGCGGAAACGCAGCTGCCATGCCTGATCTTCGGCCTCCGCCTTGAGAGCACCCCTACAACTCTCTACTTAGCAAGGCGCAGGCAGTGATCTCTGGGACGGAGACGGGAAAGGCTTGGCCTCCTTCAAAATGTGTATCAACGACAAACTTTTCCTTATGGGATTTCCAAGGGACGTAGAAGCGACTGCGAAGGGACAAGAGGACTCTACTGGCAGTCAGAATAAAAGTCAATGCGAGCCCGGTCTCGAAGCCAAACCAACTGGAAGGCCTAAGGCTTTGAACTAAAATTAGCTCTGGGGGATATGCAGACAAACAAGGGAAGCTACACATGGGGCAGTGGCTGGCTGTTTACCTCCAAGGCCTGAGATAAGGCATTAGCGATGCACTTGTTAAATACTAGCTTACAGTTAACATTTTTTTGCGGCTCTGCTATCGGTGCCGATCGAGCACTAAAGACAGAGACGTGAGCAACGCAGATGTGGCCCTCGCCTTCGTGAACCTCGGCGGGATAAGGAAATGTGAACGAGCGGTTCCCAGCGTGCTGGGTGCCACACTCAAGGGAAAGCAGCCCAGGGGACAATTGCAGTTTCACTTCTACAGCTTTCCTTGCTGCGACAGAATGAGAAAAGTGGATGGAATAGGGATCACCCGAAAGTGACACAGTATCCACCCGTTGGCTGACCTCTTCCTGAGGACATGCTAGAAATTTGAAAGACGGGAGAAAAAAAAAAGTTGGAAAAAGAACAGAAAGGGTGGGGGAAGGAGGCGGAGGACAGACACCAACTGTGAGGCTATGCCTGTTTGACCAACATCCTGAAGCATCACCCTGGCATCATCGCTTTCTGCTTTTTGATTGAGGCAAATTCGGCCGAGCTGGTTATTCAGGTGAAATGTGAAGAGCCAAAGGCACTGTCACAAAGGGTACATAGGGAACCTGCCAGATAACATTCTCTCCCTCTCTGCTCTTCCAATAAAAACAGGCTTGATGATCTCAGGCCAGGCATGACTAATTGTGACGTGTTGGGTGGCGGCTGCTGCACTGGCCTGTGTGGCCTCGGTGCTTGTCACATTACCTTGCAAAGTGCTTTGGGATACCTTGAGGACAGAAGGCACCACCGACCACTCTGATTCTAGCTTATATAAATCGAGCCTGACTGATTTTTATTGTGGCCCCTTTTAATCAAATGCTATAGGGACAAGGGCAGCTTGGGAAATCTCCCCGAACAAGTCTGAGCCTGGTCTTTTCACCCTTGAGATGGATTTGGGTGCAGGAGGTGTGATGCATGACGCACATGTAGGCTCCAGGACCTGGACAGTGCCTTCATATGGAGTGTGTAAAGAGCGACTCGGAGTAGAGGCCAGGAGATTGAGTAACAGCCTCTGATACTCTACAGAACAGCCTGTACTTGCCCATTTTGGGAGCCCCCAGCATGGAGGGGGGAGCATAAAACAGGGGGCCTTAAAATAGGAAGAAAAAGAGATATTTAGTCCTTGCAAGCTGTGGACTGCAGCATGGAACAGTAGGCAGACTTCTCCATGCCTGCCTGCGGGTAACTGACGGCTGGAAGGCAGGGCTGGGGTGCGCATGCAGAGAGAAGCGACATATTCAGAGTGGCTTCCAGGCGCCTGGTGCTGGGCCTCACTTTTGCTCCCGCAGCAATCGGGCAAGATGGGGTTGTTAAATTCCAGTTCAAAGGATAAGAAAAGTGAAGTTCAGGGAAGTTACATAATTTGCCTAAGGTCACGCTAGGGGTGACTAGAACTCAAATCTAACCAGTTTCAAAGTCCATATTTTCCCCATTATACCAGGCAGCCTTCCCAGACACATTCTAGAATTCCCTGTTATGCCAAATATGCTGATGGGGCTCAAGCGTGTGTCTAAATCAGAAAATGTTCTAGGACCCACAAAGATTTTCAGAGAGGTTTCAGAAAATGTCCACCCATGTAGGTGCAGTAATCAATAAAATCTATGCTAAAGCCATCTTTTATGACCAGGCAGCGTGTTTTTCGAATAGGCAGTCCCATGTTGAAGAAAAGCATCCCAACTTGATGGCTGTTTGTCTCCACTTGCCCTAGCTTGCCTTCTTGCTGGGAAGCATATGGGTAGCCAAATCAATGAAACCAACATTAATGCTTATGCAGCATAAATCACGACTACCTTCTAGCAAGGACCTACAGATTTAGGCAAACATCGCACACGCCACTCCATTCCCCGCCCGACTTTACCGCCTACTGGCTGATCCAGTGTGGTCCGGTAGAAAGAGTAATGCACTCGGAGCCAGAAAGACCTGGGTTACGCCCCTGCCTCCTCCACTCCCTATCTGCATTATCTTAAACAAGGAACCTCACCTCACGGAAGCTCAGTTTCCTCATCTGGAAAATGCAGAATCCCTAGTTTATGGCTTGTTCTGTGTGCTAAGTTGGATAATGGGCGAGGGAGAATCCTGTAAGTGACAGAGCTTCGGAGAACTGCACGAGAATTAAGACAGCAGCCCTCCCTTAACCACCATATCCTTTCCATGGTTTCAGTTACTCGCGGTCAAGTGCATTCCAACATATTAAGTGGAAAGTTCTAGTAACAAACAATTCGTAAGTTTTAAATTCCATGTTGTTCTAAGTAGCATGATAAAATCTCATACCATCTAGCTCTGTCCCACACGGGTCGTGAGTCATCCCTTAATCCAGCATCTCCACGCCGTCTATGCTACCTGCCCACAAGGCGCTTAGGAGGCACCTCTGTTAGCAGATCGACCGTGGTGGGAGCGCAGTGCTTGTGTTCAAGTCACCTTTATTTTACTTACTAATGGCCCCAAAGCCATTCACATAACTTTGATTACAGTATATTGTTATAATTGTTCTATTTTATTCTTAACCACTGTTGTTAATCTCTTACTGTGCCTGATTTATAAATTAAACTTTATCATGGGTATTTATAGATAGGGAAAAATAGCATAGTACACGTAGGGTTCAGTACTATCTACGGTTTTAGGCATCCACTCGGGGTCTTGAAACATTCCCTGCAGATAAGGGGGGGCCGCTGTATTCTCACCAGGCAAGCCAAGGAAATCAACAAATGAACCGAAATAGACAGTGGCAAATTCCCTCCCTCTTAAGGAGGCATGAAACAGGGCAGTGCCATTTCTTAGCCCAGCCTTAAGGAGAAGCAAAGCAGCTGGGGTCAACCCTTTAACTAGGCGTGGAGTGGGCTTTCACTACATGTGGGACCGATCTTACACTGCGCTCGACATCCAAGAACTTAACGATAAATAGTCTGCGCATACATCCATAAACCATCTGCATACCCCCAAATTGGGAATTTTCATTTGTTCCACCTTTTCAGAGGGGAAAACTGGGAGCCTGAAAGGGTGAAGGCCATTAACTCATTCAAACTACAAACATTTACAAAGTGCCTACTCTGCACCAGGGTCATGAGACCCGCAGGGAGAGAGGGTAATTTCTCGTCTCAGAAAGGTGTAACAGATGAGTGAACAGACTTAACACAAGAGGAGGTGTCATAAAGGAGGTACGGACCAAGATGGGCTGAGTAAAGTGACCATGAATTCGGATTTTGCCAGGTGAAAAAAAAGGCTTCCAGGCAGAAGGAACAGAACATGCAAAGGCCACTGAGAAGAGAAAGGAAACAGAAGTTGTGTGTGGCTGAAGCGGAGTTTGTGTATGTTTCTGCGTTTGTGGGGAGGGAGGAGTAATTGGCAGGACATAAAATGCTCTCATGTGGAGGCGAAGAGGCTACCATCTCGGCCATGATCAGAGTGATACATGGACGAGTCGCCTCTCCCCAAATATCTACCCTCACGCACCTGCTAATTCCTAAAATTCCACCTTCAGTAATTTGTGTTTTGGATCTTAAGTTCTCTCTCTCATTC
>NW_006433948.1:766624-769590 GCF_000325575.1 Pteropus alecto | reverse complement strand
ACTTGCAAGAAAGTGCCCAAGGAAGGGGTGCAGAGCTGATGGCAATGCGCGAGATGCAGAAGACGTCCTTCGCTCACATTCCCAGTTTCCCACAGAAGACAAGCTGATGTAAAAGGTCAGCGTCTGTTGTCATCGATACAGTGTATGAGGTGATTCATGTGGTTTCAGAGCTGCACAACAGGCTGTGCGTCCCGTGGGCTCATCACTGGCCACAGGTTGCCTTGGTCCATTCTCACCCTCTCCCTATGTCTAAACCCTTGTAGACGCTAACGGCATTTTCTAACGCTGCTTACTAGTGGCAGGCATGGACCGTGGTCACGGAGCAGAGGAGGAGCCGTGACACTGGCTTCGTTAACCACTGTCCTGGACCCTCAGTGCTGAGCAACCTCAGACCTCTCACTCCAGGGATATTATGGCTGCTTCCATTATCACACGATCCTTTTCACTGTTCCACCCCACAGAAACTCAATCCGCATTGCTTACTGTTGTTGCTAATAATGCTGATGGCGAAAAGCTAAAGAACTTTGAGGTCCCTGATATGAGTAGATATTTTGCTGTCGACTCTTGTACTTTTTCACAGGGGAGATGATTTCTCTCTGCTGAAGCGACCCTAATGGGACTATTATGAGCTCAAACCCTCCAAAGTTGGCTGATAACTAGAAAATATTGCCGCTCGTGGTCTAACTCAGAAAGGAGTACAGCCACTGGGAAAGGACCTATTCTACCCCAAAATAATTCCATAAGCCAGGAAAACAGGAATATGCGTCTTGCTTTCTTCCATTTCTCCCAACCTCTCTACTTCCTGATTCCTGAGAAGATGTTAGCAATGATTCCCAAGTTATTCCATGAAGGGAAGCCATCTGACAGTTAATTTCCTTAGACTCAAGCATTTATTGAGCGTTTGCCCTGTAAATGACCTGACTTAAATACAATCCTTACCCAAGTTCTTTTAAGTAGCAAAGGTGGGAGTCGAATGCAGATATGTCTGAATCCAAGTCAGGTACTCTTTCAAAAGACTCCACAGGAGTTCCCTCTGTAAGAAGATTCACACCTACATTTCTGTAAAGTTGTTTCCAGAATGCTTACTCAAAATCTCATCCAGAGTCTATCCAATTCACTTTCCTCTATAAAGACCATGACCAGACTTGCCTCGACCTCGTACACCTCTTGCCCTGAAATCCAACTCCTTCCCTCAAGCTGTAGCTCAAGTCCTCCCTCATCCATAAACTGTCCCCGGGTCTAGGAATGTGTAAAGTGATGGAGACAGGAATCTGAGTGGGAAAGAAGCCTGGATGAACAGTGGACAGAGACACTATTTATTCTCCAGGATCCCTGAGAAGGATGGGGTTATAACTTTCTCCTAGAAAGATATTGAACACCCAGCAAATATTCATGGAGCGACCGAGCAAGAGAATCGGTCTCTTTTCTCTCTGTTTTAGATCTGTTATTTCATGTCTCCTTGATCCTGGAGACGAGCTAATCCTATGTTTTGTAGTTGCTAGACAAATAGGCAGAAACCAGCAGTAACCTGTTGGCATGTCCTAAACCTTAAGACGAAATAAACACTAGGAAAACTCCAGCAGGATCGCCTAGGTGTCAGGCAATACCTCAAAATGTACAGTCACATATAAATTCAATTACATATAAATTCATCCAAATTCACATATAAATTCATCTGCCAGATGTCGGATGCAGCTACTGAACGACGTACCGTTCCCCACTCTTCCTTGGTATCGGCGAGTTGGATACCACCAATAACTATGCTCTGACAAAGCATGTGAGCCGCAGTTTTTTTCACTGTGGTTGTTTGATATATCTGGTGCGTACCACGATTACGCCACAAATTGCAGAAAGATTTCAATCTGAGCAGGTATTGAACTAAAGGAGAAGCTGAGTGGTGAGCAAAGTGACCACTGGCAAGCACCACTCAAAACCAACCTCTTGACTCATGGTGGGAACCCGTCTCCCAAATTGCTCCACCAGCATAAACAGAATAATTCATCCACGAGCAGATGACGAAGCATCCGCAGTGTTAAGTCAGCTCCCTGGCAATGTAATAGGTGTAGAGCCATCAGAGACCTGCCGCGGCTCTTTGT
This sequence comes from Pteropus alecto, assembly GCF_000325575.1. Taxonomy (NCBI): domain Eukaryota; kingdom Metazoa; phylum Chordata; class Mammalia; order Chiroptera; family Pteropodidae; genus Pteropus; species Pteropus alecto. The sequence goes on along the minus strand of NW_006433948.1, from coordinate 767,494 downwards.
TGTTGAAAATGTTGTACTATTTTCTTTCACTCCTGACCTTTACAAAAGGACTGGAGACCACTGCCTTACAAAGGTACACAGCACTTGAGGAGTTGAGGGTTGTTTTTTTTTTTTTTTAACATAAATCACACTGGAATGGAGTATTTAAGCAGAATGTGATTCTTCTGGATATATCTGCGATAGAAAAAAAAATTAATAAGCGGCTCTACTGAAGAAACAAGTAATTCTGTTATCCTTCAAGGCCTCTGGCTGGGGACAGAGATTCCCAAGAGGTGTATCAAAGGTTCTTTACAAAGGAATTCAAAGTTGGTGAGCACTATCTTTTTCCTTACCCAACTATGGGCACAGCTATTTTCTGCCAAAGATAAAACTTCCACTTCTCTCCTTTGGAAAAAAAAAAATTCATGTTTTGGCTGCTCGCACATTTTTGCAAGTTTTTCTTCTAAATCTCCTTCACGAGAAAAGTCCTCACTTTCTACTCATCTTCACCTATTCAAATCGTCATCTCTTCTTCAAGGCCAAGCTTAAATGCCACCTTTGGGAATCACTGCTGGAGGTGGGGAGCGAACCAGCTTAACCACAGGTGTTCAATTATAGCTGTCTAGCAACGTGACTGAGTAAATTTTTAAAATACAGGTTCCTGGCCTTCATGCCAGGCTGAACGAAGCAGAATTTCCAGGGACAGGAATAATTATTTTTTATCCCCTCAGAGACTTTGAAGCAGTCGTGGCAGAACCGGCATCTTCACTTTTGAGTGACTGATCACAAAGTAGATGGAAAGGCCCAAAGTGTCCAGCCCTTCATGAGAACCTGGCCTAGACAATAACAGAAGCAGACGAGGTCAAAGGTCACTGTCTACTTAGCGGTGAG
>NW_006433948.1:761776-766563 GCF_000325575.1 Pteropus alecto | reverse complement strand
CCTGCGTCTTTCTAATAACCAGGAAAAAGCCCTCGACCCAGGGACTTGGAGGTGCCGGGTCTCCCGATCGATGTCTTGCAGGGATGATATTAAGAGACAAAAGCTCTAATCGACAGACAAGAGAGTCAGAGACAAAAGGGAAAAAACGTAGTCCTTGGATTGGTAAATATATTGTATCTTTACTCCAAAGAACCCTTCGCATTTGCACAGCCACGAAACATCAGGTCAGAATAAGAAAAGAAACACAATGTTTGTAAATGTGCATACATTTATCTCTACAGTGTTGTAACGTAGGAAGGAAGGAAAGGAAGACATTTTAACCGAATCTGATCTTGACTTAAATTACACAATTGGGAATGCATTCCTATGCTAGGGAGGAGGATCTTTCAAACAAACGAGATCAAGATTTGGCGTAGTGAAAGCATTAAGACAAGTAGTCTGAACCCCAAGGCAAGCCAGATACTGGTACCCCGGCCCTCACTCCGTAGCTGTGAACTGTACCCTTCACGTTCTTCCTCCCAGGAGTCTTGTAAAATTGGACTGCGTCTTTAACAATTGTTTCTGTTACCTGTACTACACAGGGGGAGAAAAGGGCGAACTTCACGGGGACTTTTGTTCTCGCGTCCCCACCCCATCCTCTACGCCCCATTATGAATCTAGGACCAGCCACTTACTGGCTATGTAAACTTACCTGAGATCAGTGTCCGCGTTTCTAAAATGCGGATGAGATAACAGGAACTCTCTTGAAGATCTGTCTGACTGATTTCGGGGGGAGAGGTATTGATTCTGATTGACTGATACTAACAGTCAACGAGTCACTGCTATGTGCCTAACTGAAAACAAACATACATTGTGAGCTACTGTTTCCACTAAACAGGTGAGGAAAATGGAGGCAGAGAGAAATAAAATGACTTGTCTAAAGTCAGCCAGCCAGTAAATTGATTTTCCACTGTTTAATTAGTGGTTCTTAGTCCTGGCTATGAGTTAGTTATTTATGGTCCTTTTAAAAAAATATACATGCTCAAGTTTAGACCTGGGGATTATGAACGAGTACAAGACAAGTAGTCTGAACCCCAAGGCAAGCCAGATACTGGTACCCCGGCCCTCACTCCGTAGGGATGGCCTTGGCATTGTTTTAAAGTTCCATTAATGAGTCTCACTTGCAACCAAGGTAGAGAATTCCTGGCTTAGACTTATTCAATTAAGTTAGCATATGAACTCTTCCTTATGATGTCTTTATTCAACAAGTATTTACTGAGTGTTCCGTATGTGCCGAGCACTCTGAGCATGCTGGGGATGTATAGGACAGTGAACAAAAGCTCGTGGTTCTGCCCTCACAGTTTACAGTCCAATGGGGAAGATAGATATGAAACAAATTATAATGAGAAATTGGAATAGTTGCTTCCAAGGAAACAAAGAGGATGCTAGGGATAGACGAGACAGCCAGCTTGATGTAGGATGGTCGGCGTTTAAGCCGAGTCCTAGAGTTAGACTCAGCAACGAGTACACTGAACATTCAGGTTATAGGTCAGCAATTAGGGAACAAACCTCTGTTAACCTTGAGAATGAAGGCATCTACTGAGAAGGGTTCTTGGTGGCTAACTGGGCTCAAATTTACGAACAGAGCCTAGCAGCCATGGACCTCTCACTCAAGCTGTGCTTCAGGGAGGAGCCAGCACTGAACTTCTTGCCTGCTAGGTCTTCCTGTCACGTGAGCCAACATTTCTAAAGGAGTTCCAGGAACTGTATTTAAACCAACAGGACTGAGACTTTCCCCATCCAGTTGGAGCTGTGCAGCTATATCCTCATTAGCATCTTCACCGACCAAACCAATCAGCATTTCTGTTCTGCCCAATCAGGACAGTGGCTTTTGGACCAATCGAACTATAGGGAGTTGGAGTCCTCATCTGCATGAGAATGAACCAATCAGTGACTAGGGATGGGGACTTCTCTGTATAAAAGTCAGCTCCCCTCTGGCTCGAGGAGCGCACTCTCGCTTTCCACCAAGGACTGTGTGTCCCCAGCTAGAGCTGTACCACCAAAGCTGACTTCCGGGACCAGAGTGGAGCAGAGTGGAGTTGTCCTGTGTCAGTGGACTGGACTGGAGTGGACTGGTCTTCCTGGAGAGGAAGGGCTGCCTCCCTATAGCTGGGCTGTGCCACAGCCCTGCAGTTTTGCAACTCAGCTATTTGCACTGAATAAGGTTTCCCCCTTCATCACACCGAAAACTAGGGACTCCTATTGGTATTGAATTGGTGCCATCGACCATTGGTGGACACCTCTATCCCTTGGTTGGAATGATAATAGTATAAAATCGTATTTCCAAGGTGATTTTATAAATTTCAAAATTATGGGGTAAAATTATTACGAAATTAATATTCATCGCTGTTCTAAAACCATAGTTGAGTACTTTATAATAAAGAAATCCGAAGCTCTGTGTATTTTTGATAAGACACCACTACTTGTCGAAGTCATTATTGTGTGCACTATAATCATTATGTTATACATCTCCCTTGCAAACATAATGAAAGGTGAATAGGGGAGAGCTTTTTGGTTAGCATTTACGATTAAAAAAAAAAATTCAGCCAGGGCTGTGAGGCACAAAAATTTCCCTGGAGACACATTTTTTTTTTCATTCCCTTGAGGATCATTAGGAAAAAGACAGCCAGCCATCTGCCTAAGATGAAGTAAGAACCACTGTGGAGCTGGAGAAGCAGGCTCTGACAAATATGCGTGAGGACTGCTGAGTGACGGCTGAGGAAAGGCCAAAAAAGACCAAAAAAAAATGGTCATGCTGACTTTAGTGTCAGGGTCATGTGCCAACTGGAAGAAATAGGAGCAAACTGATGACCTATGGCACCACTCAGAGAAGGAACTAATCCAACTTTTCCAACCTCCTGAGTGCTGTCCCTTTGTTTTGCAAAGGGCTGAACAGATGAAAAATTACAAATGTTTGCACTGTTGGCATCTGAATAAAAACAAACCTATTTGTTGCTTTTAACCAAAAAGCAAGAGGGTGAGAGTGATAGAGACTTGCAAGCAAGACCAAGTGAGAGCTCTAACCAGAATAAATAGGTTTTGTTTAATAGCTACATAGAAACCTGAAGCTCATAAATTTTCCTCCATGTGCCTAGGACTACAGAGAGTTGCAGATTTATGAGCTTCATGTTGGAAATCTGTAACTGTATCTTTTACATTATACAACATTTGTTGAAATAGCATTCCAAGGACTGCTTGCTGGATATTAAAGAAAGTCATGAAAGATAATCATCCACCACATTCTTTTTACCTATGCTTACAATTTGCTTCATCCAAAGTGTCTATTTTGATCTCGCAACACTCTTCTGAAGTCGTGCTTTTAGGTAATTCAAAGAAGCCTTGCAAACAGCTTTAACAGAAAGTCTTATCAGCCCTAACAGTGGTATCTGTGCGCCCATCCTTCTGTGGTCCTTTCCACAGACTTGTGTCCTTCTGAAGGCAAAGTTATTCCCCAGGACTGCCGGGGATATTTAAGCTATGCGATGACAATGCTATAGGTACACTGACATAGACATGGAACCATGGAAACTCTCGCCCAGCGTGATCCACTGAAAGAACCTTCAAGAGAACAAGCTGGCAAAAGAATCCATTTCCACCATGTGTGGCATGATGGGGAGAAAAAGAGCTATGTTGGGATGGTCGGACCTCAACTCTGGTTTGCACTCCACCACTGAACTGCCGTGTGAATTTAGATGAGTCACTAACTGTCTCAGGGCCTCAGTTGCCTCATCTGAAAAATGGAATTGAAGCTGACTGCATACCCGAGTCACAGGCTCTTCATGCACGGACAGTGAAATAAGGGCAACAAATACTGATAAAGACACAGAACAGTCTGCAAAGCGTACGATTATTATTATAAGAAATTTCTGCTACATAATAGTCGATTCAAAAAGTCAGATAATCAGAAGAAATTATCAATAGCTACCAAGCACTTCGGCCTTTCATCCTCCCAGCCCATTCTGACGAGACACTCCCCCTTCCATCCCAGATTAAACTACACCATTACTGTACAGTTCCCCATTAATAAACCCACTTGTCCCTGTCCTCAAATGCCAAAATAGTAGCTAGCTTACTGAGGACTCAGAGGCCAGACACGTTCTGTACATCATCTCCTTTAGTCCGCACAACAATTTGAGAAGATGGGATTTTACATACCTCACCGGTAAAGAAACAGAAACCCACAGAGGCAAGTAACTTGCACAAGGGCACAGGTAAGAAATAGAGGGGAAAAAACCCGATATTTGAAAGTCAGGTCTGTGGGATTTTAAAACTTGTTCTTACATGGAGTTCCATGATTTTCTCTCTACTTTGGGTTATTACTAAATCACCAATGTAAATTGCTGTCACAAAGCGGGGAGGGGGTGCTATTCTTCGTGTTTGTTGTTTCACACACAGTACTCAGAGCCCACACATAAAGCGGATATACTTTTGTGTACGTGTTATTGGTACTTCTGAGTATGCCAGAGCTTAAAATAAAAGATTTCTTTAGCCAACTGACCCATCGCACGGGAGTATGTTGATTTAATAAAACTTACTTTTCTATCATAATTTCGTGTTGTGCTCTCTCCCTTGTTCCTGCTCAAGTCTGCACAAGGCAAAATAAAAAGAAAAAGCCCCAGATCCAACAAAGCTAAAGTAAAAAAAAAATAATAAAAAAACACAGACCTCTAAATGCAGATTCTCCTTGACCCAGATAAGGGAGGAGGTGGGGGCTTAATGGTAAATTTCTGATACATTTCTGATAAATT
>NW_006433948.1:753557-761757 GCF_000325575.1 Pteropus alecto | reverse complement strand
GGAAGCCAAGGTCACTCAGATTCTGCTGGCATTGATACCCAGGCAAAGCGGCTAATGTAGCTAAAATATGTAACACAGTAGAACTACACAAATATTTGTTAAGAAACATGACTCTAAAGTATCATTGCTAAAAAGATAGAAGTCTCCAAAATACATTTCGAAAATTTAGAACTCAATAATAAAGACAATCCAATGAAAAACAAGCAAAGACTGTAAATAGACATTTCTTCAAAGAAGATATAAAGCAGCCAGTAAGTACATGACAAGGTGCTCAATATCATTAGCCACCAAAGGAAATGCAAATCAAAAGCACAATGAGATACCACTTCACACTCAGCAGGACAGGTATTATTTAAAAAAAAAAACCTAGAAAGGACAATAAAAAGCATTTTTTTTTAGGATGTGGAGAAACCGAACCTCTCACATGCTGCTAGTGGCAATGTTAAAATGATGCAGCTGCTTTGGAAAGGTCTGGTCGCTCCTCAGAAGATTAAACAGCGAGCTTCCACGGGCCCAGCAGTTCCCCTCCTAGGTGTCTACCCAAGAGAAGTGAAGCACATGTCCACACAAGAAGTGGTACCACGATGCTCATGACAGCATCATTTACAAGAGAAAAAAAATTAGGAAGCGCCCAAATCCTCATCAACTGAGGAATGAACGAATGTGGTGCATTCACAGGATAGGCTATTATCCGGTCCTAAGAAGTGTCACGCGCTACGATGTGGATAAACCTTGAAAACAGTATGTCAAGCCAAAGAAGAAAGATGCAAAAGGCCGTATGTTGCATGATTAAATGCATATAAAATTTCCATAATAGACAATTGATAGAGGTTACTGGGGCTGGAAGGGCTGGAAGGAAATGGGGTGTGACTGCAATGGGTACGGGGTCTCTTTCTAGGGTGATAAAAATGTGCTAACACCAATTTTGGTAATGGTTGCACCGAATACACCGGAAAACCCCACTGAACTGTACACTTTAAACGAGTGAACTTGCTGGTCTCTAAATTTTATATCAATAAAGCTTTTTAAAAAGGCTATATGCATCACATGAAAAGTCTATCGTCGATTTTCCCCAGAGAGAGAATAAACTAGAAGAGAAGGGATATGCAGCCAGGCATAAGGAGAGAACTACAGCAGGGGGACGCTGCCATTTCCCATTCTTCCCCTCTAGCCTGTCTGCTGCGAGGAGCCCCCCTACAGCTCCTAAAAGCAAACTGTTAAATAAAATCCTCCATGGCACGGGGCCATGTTGTTGAAAACATGACCTCTGAGACTGAGACCAAGTTATGCCAACCTGGCTAAGTATCAGGAGGAGGGTGCTTGCTAGCTTGTATTTCTACCTTTCTGTGTTTTTACTTTCAAAGATACGTTTTCATTCAATTTTTTTTATTTATCTATAGGTTGGTATACAGTTATATTGGTTATATTAGTTTCAGGTGTACAATACAGTGATTCGACATTTTTATACCTTACGATGTGATCACTTCAGTAATTCTAGTCATCATCTGTCACCATGCAAACTTATCACAATATATTCCCCTTCGTCTTTTTACACATTTCCTTCCCCACCCCTCCCTTCTGATAAGCATCCTTTGGTCTCTGTTCGAGGAGTCCATTTTTGTTTTGTTTTAGATTCCACATATAAGTGAAATCATATGGCATTTGTCTTTCTCTGCCTGCCTTATTTCACTTAGCATGATACACCCTAGGTCCATCCATATTGTTGCAAATGGTAGGATTTCAATCTCAATCTTTTTCATTGCTGCATACATTCCATTGCATATATATCACCTTTTCTGTATCCATTCGTCTATTGATGTTTCATTAAACGAGGGAAATAGCAAGTGTTTAAACTGTAGCTCCCCAAGTGCCAGCTCATTATTTTGTTTACGAACAGAGTTCCCTGGCCTTGTTGTTCAAGTACAGATTCAACATGGAAGCTCATCCACAAGCACAGCAGGAGATGGGTATAATGCCATCTTTAGGAAGGCCAGGGCAGGGTTCCATTAACAGCAAATTCAATTTGTCAGCTACACAATGGAACCAAATGGGGGCATGGTTGTCACTGGTCTTAGTGCCAACAATCAAAGAAAAAAAGAAAGTTTAGGGGAGCACCACCAAGGGCATGGATTAAAAGCCCGCTCTAACCAGAGTCCAAAATACCCACATTTCAGCTCATCACGAGGACGTCACAGTCTGCAGTCATGTTGTTGACATGGGAGTACAATCATTTCTCTTTCTGAAGAAAGAGCACTTTTTGATATACATTCCAAGTCTCCTGGCCTCTAAGGTTTGGCAACCAGATGACAGAAAACAGTTCTGTGTAATGTCCGTAAAAACCCACAGGTGTCTTAGAAATATCAAATGTTTCATTGACTCTTCATTCTGTTTTTGACAAGGTGTTTTTTCTCTTACTTTGCCTCTTCATGTGAAACTTAAACAAAGTTTTAGTCGAAAGCTGAGCCGATATTTAAAACAAAACAAAACAAACAAAAAACCCACAGAAACCCATCAGTTTCCTATGCACACAAAAGCAAACCACATGCACAGAATGGTGAGTACCACAGTCCGCCCCAGAGACAGCCCGCATGGAAGGGGTAAAGACGATGACATAACTTATAGCTGAGGTTACTAGCAAGCTACGATGCTGACATGACATTTCTGAGACGCTAATGGCATTTTCATACTCTGTGCAAGCTGACTTGCGGGGACTGGAGAGATGGCGGCTCTCCCATGTTGTTTCTTCATGGCCATAAGCCCTTCTCAGTATCTGAGCATAATGCTTGACGTTTGAATTCCTGAAAGTCCTTATTGCCTTCTTCTAGGTACCTGACCACAAGCATTTCATTTCTTCTTTTAAACACAAGCACGATAACTTGTAATGCTATTCCATTTTGATAATCCACGGAGTATTTGCTATAGCCGCATATTATGTAACTCCCAACAGATCCTAAAGGCACAGTGCAGAAGTTCTGACCACAGCCAGAGCTAAGCTACCTACAATTATTTCTACATCCTCTCAATGTTTTGCAATAGAAGAGAGAACTCTCTGACCTCTACAATTGTCGGGGGGGAGGGGGCGGGAACACTTATCACTTTTAAGAAGTCAAGGATTTCTAAGGATTTTTGGATCTCTTTCAAGGTTTATTTTCAATGGATGGATGGCTCGGTTTTCCCCTTTCTCCCTCCCTCTCCTTCTCAAAACTAATTTTAAATACCTCCTCACTATCCCCAGCCTGCCCCCTCCACTGTCCAGTAGCTTACTTTATGGAGCTTTGAAAATGTGCTAATTCTTGGCATAATTTTCGTACCCTCGGGAGAGACCTTTCTCTTGTACGTACATTCAATGCACTGGAAAGTGGGTTAGATTACATAATGACCCCACGAGCGTAATGAGCAGGGACACCACTTGTGGTGTCCACATATTTTGGATTACAAAGAAACTTTCCCTTACCTTTCCCACTAGTCAGTAGTCAGAAATCAACGATCCCCAAAGAAAAGAAAGAAAATCAGCTTCGTTATTTGGGTTGACCTCCATGCTTTCCTTACTTTGCTTAATATTGTTTGGTGCCACCAGAAAGTCAGAAACTTAAGCTTATAGTCTGTACCTCACACTGAGAAGTAAAAAATTCAGCTTTAAATTTTGCTAGTAATCACACGGTCTTAGGCTGTTGCCATCCCCCACAGCTGCCACACCTTTTACTTGGGTTAACTGCAGCCCTTCTCTGAGAGTTTATCTTCTAAAGGCTGAGAAACAATTGGGAGCTATCTAAAACCACCACATTTGATTCCAGCTTTTTAAACTCAACACTAGTGCCGAGGTTCTGGAGACGAGGGCCTCTGCTGCAAAGCCAGTGCAGGAAAGCTGAGGTGCAGCAGAGTGAGTTATGATGGCAGCCATTTCCCTAGGTCTCAGTGCTGGGTGACATAAAAGGCCTCAGCAGGGTACGGAGTGGGCCTAAGCACAAACTGAGACCAAACAGCACATACACGCCCAAACTAACCCAATGGGTCATTGGGGCCCTTGAATATATTTCCTTTTTGACAGAAGCTGATTTTCAGGAATACAGTCTTATGGGAAAGTGTGTGTATGTGTGTATGTGTATATATATATGTACACACACACATATATGTGCGTGTGTATGTGTGTGTGTATGCGCGTGTGTATATGTCAGAGGGATATATACATATTATAAATAGGGGCTGCCTCTGTTTGACAGGGTGTGTGGAGAATGGAACGCAACTCAAACCCAACTGTGAGAAAGAGCTGGAACTCACCTTCTAGAAGACATGTCAGGAAGGAGCAAACTTACTCACTAGCACTTTTTCTTTTTTACATTAATCTCATTTTTAAATTTTAAGTATTGTTGGCATACCATATTCTATCCGTATTATATGAATTTCAGGTGTATAATATACATTTGTATAAGTTACAATGCGATCGCCATACTAATTCTAGGAATCATTCGTATTTCCCGAACTACCTTCTACGGTGACGTCCTTTCATAGCTTTGAAGATTCATATGTGCTTATGTACTGGCTAGAGCCTTAGAGATCGTACACCCTTACCTTTCCCTCATGTTTCATGCTGAGATAAGGTTGGCGCTGCTGATAAACTAGTTTTTAGTAGTTATGCATTTATTTTCATCAGCAGTTGAAAAGTGCTGGTTTTCACAGACTATGAGATAATATTTCGATATCATCTGAAATCATCATCACTTATCTTTTTAAGTGATGATGATTTTATGGTTCTGTTGAAAAGAGAAAGTCTGTACCTGTTAGAGGCACGCACTGAAGCGCTTACAGGTGAAATGTGTATGGAATCAGCTTTAAAACACAACAAAGAAAAAAAGTGAGTGGGGAGTAGATAAAACATGAACTGCAAAATGCTGATACGTGTTGAAGCTAAGGATGGGTGCGTAGTGCCAACATTGTGTTCTAATTTTGTGTGGGGTTGAAGTTTTTAATTGTTATTTTAATAGAGGAAAAAATCCTGGTTTCTCATGTTCAATACTGATATGAAAGTTTTTCTTGAAATGTGTTAACTGCAAAAGGAAGCCAAGATAAAGAAAACTATTAAGAACAGACCAGTAGAGGTGGTATGCAGAGAATCAACAATTGCGAAGGCGAAGGTTACCGAGAACGAGCGAAGTTCAGGAAGCACTGTCCCAGACCAACAGTCCCAACGGAATGATGAAACAGAAAAGTGCTATAGACAAGTTCTCCTCAAACTGCGCCTAGATGGCAATAGCAAACCTGAGCTGGATCATCGGTCAGAAATTGGAGCAGTTATTAAATTAACTAGAAGTGCTACTTCTAGTTATCCTTTCTAAAGCTTTCACAATAAGCCAGAATGCCAGGAGCGAAACCACCTTTACCACAAATTCGGAATTGGTATTTACTCTGGCAATAACTAGCTGTGTGACCATGGGAAAGTCCCTTTGCCACTGAGCTTCGATCCTCCCCTACATACAACGAAAGAGTATTAATAATGCCCTGGAACTGTAGGTCAAAGGGTGGCAAGCCAGGAGCCTCGGTCCACACACCCAATGGGTCAGTGTGCAGCCTTATTCTGTTAGTCACAAAGCCTACAGAGATGGCATCACAAACAAAGGCTTGGGATCAGATGATCCTTAGAAACTGTCAGATTTGAAGGGCTGGGAGGGACTTTTACAAGTCAGTCGGTGTAGCCCTCTATGTGAAATCTCAGAAAATCAATCCATTTGGGCCAAACCTGCTGCCCTCAAATGGAGTAGCATTACAGGGTTATTCAGACCAAACAGGACTCTTGGCCCAGACCTCACGAGAGCAAGAAAAATAAATACTGATGTAGAGAAGAACTGGTTCCTCCATCTTACTCAAACCCAAATTATCTAAGGTTAAATTTTACCCAAGTACTTTCTGAAGATGTCTATTTCAGTTGTCTGCTTGCTTTCCCCGAACTTGAGCATTGCTAAAGGCCCTGAAAGCAGACGCACTTCATCTGAATAGCCTTCCAGCCTCTGCTTTGTAGAATGGTTAAGCTCAGAGAGCAGAGATCATGGCTGGTGAGCACACCTCCATACGATCATAAAACAAATATTTATAGGAAGATGACTATGGGCTAGTTTCAAATCCTCGCTCTATCATGTTTTAGCAGCAGAACCCTAGCCCAGTTAATTTACGTCTTCAAGTCTCCATTTCTTTTATAAAATGGCATTAAGGTTCCTACTTACCTCAGTGGGCTGCTGTATTAAAATGTCAGAGTACTTTACACATACATAATAACTTTGCAATAAATAAGGTAGCTTGGTCCTGGAAAGCATTTAAGCGCAATGGAACACATTTCAGAAAGCTGATTTGGGTATATAAACTACTTTTTACTACCCATGATACGCTGAACTAGCCAAATACATGGCAGGGTTTCCTATTTGAAAATTGATTTGATAGACTGGTTTGTTCCTCAAGGCTCAAGGCTTACCTTGAAGTCTAATAATCTTCTTGAAATCCAGCTTCTATCACGCTAGTGATATCCTTTTTAAGTACTAGAATTTTTAAATCTAACATTCTAGCAATAAATTGGGCAACATCTAAGACCTCCATTGTTTTTAGAGGCTATAAAAAGAATCTTTATAATATTTGTTGGTAGGAGATTTTACCTGATATTCTGATGTGAATTTAACCAAAGATTAAAAGAAAATAAGGAAGTCCCTACACACCCAGTGCCACACAAATATTTGTTGATTAATAAAATTGGACGTTTTGGCACATGTATCAAACACAATTTTTACCACTGATGTATTATCTCAGAAAAGTCATGATTCCCACTCAATACTCATACCCCCTTCTCCTAAAAAGGCAGGATCAAATCTGATCACTATTTTCCCAAACAAAACCGAATGCCTTGGGTTTGCTGTAAAAGACGATCTCAGAATATTACGTTAACTGAATAAACTGTTTTTATGAAAACCGACCCATTGTCCTTATTTTTCTTCTAAATAAGTGAAAAGTCATCTTATGCAATTGTGTGGTAGCTTCTGAGACAGCCTTTATTATGACCATTATACAGATGAGGAAATCAAGGTCTGAAATTATCTTGGTTGGCGAGAATGTGGACTCAACTTCCAAACTTCCATCTTCTGACTGGATGGCTCTGTATTCAAATCAACATATGAAGAAAAATTCAACTCAACTATCCGAATGATAGATTTTACCCCTTGGTTTTCTTATTTGCATTATTTTACATTCAGTAATTCAAGCTAAGAGTCTGATATTATAAAACAGATATAATTCTTAAACCATCGGGTCAATTTTATATATAATAGTACGTCTAGAGTGTTTGAGACTTCTTAATTTTTTAAAAACTATTTTAGATCTCTCCCATAATCTTACAAAAGATTAGATTAAGATACTCATATAACTCTCTTTACTGATCACAAAGCAGTTGACCTCTAGACAGATGTTCCCTTAGCACAGTAACGAATTAATTTCCTGTACCTACATAACTCTGACATTTTCACTGAGCCTAGTCCTCTGTTAGTGACCACTTCCTTCTCAGGGCCCACCACAGTGGAGGAGCTACACTCTTTGGAATTCTACATACACGCTAGACCAACGAACGAAGGGTAACATCAGAAAAAATGTGAACTATGGTGTTGGAGGAGAGCCCTCTGAATACCCCGGACCTCCGGAGAGACAAACGAGTGGGTCCTAGAGCAAATTAAGGCTGCAGCATCTCTGGAGGCAAAAACGAAAAAAAACCACAGCTGTCCTATTTCAGGGATACCATGAAAAAGCAGGGCTCTTTGGAAGGATGATAATGCTGGGAAAAGTAGAAAGCAGGAGAAGGCAAAAAAATGCATTGACTCCATCTAAGAAGGCACAGGCCTGAGTTTACAGGAGCTGAGCAGGGCTGCTGAGGACGGGACATTGCGGACGTCACTCATTCATAGGGTCGCCAGGAGTTGCAGCAGCCTCAACAGCACATGACACATACATAGAAATGTGAGCCTCATTTGGATATTTCCTTCTTGCAGTGGCAGAACAAGAACCAAAAAGAGTATATCAGGCCAAAAAAGTGAAACTAAAGAAGTTGTTTTAAATACAGGAGGTAACTGGCTGAGACTTCTGGTCAAGATGGCAGACTAGGTAAACGCTGTGCTCACCTCTCACAACCACATAGAAATTACAATTACAAAACAACCATCACTGAGGGTCACCT
>NW_006433948.1:748698-753223 GCF_000325575.1 Pteropus alecto | reverse complement strand
CGAGGGCTGGAGGGCCGGCTCCCTCGCACATAAAAGTGCTGGCGGAGGCCATTGGTCCTCCCTTGAGCCCTCCCACCGCCGCGTGCAGACGCAGGTGGGGCCCATCAGCCGAGTCCCCGGCACCTGGCTGACACGTGCGCCCCGCCCCCGTGATCCCCTGAGACCCCGCCCCCAACGTGCAGCCGCTGCTGCTGCTGCCTCCAGCGGCTTTTCCATGCACACGGCCTCCTGGCTCCTGCAGCGGACTTTCCAAAAACCTCTCAAAGGCTCACAAACCCCAAGCAAGCAGCAAAGGATTAAAAGATATTTGAAGAAATAATGATGGAAAAAAAACCCTTACTTGATAAAGGAATTAGACATACAAGCCCAGGAAGCTCAGGGAGTCCCAAACAAGATGAACCCATAGAGTCCCACACTAAGACACATCATAATTAAAATGCCAAAGGCTAAAGGCAAAAGGAGAATCTTAAAAGCAGCAAGAAAAAGGCAGTTAGTTACCTACAAGGGAGCTCTCATAAGACTGTCAGGCAATTTCTCAAGATAAACTTTGCAGGACAGAAGGGACTGGCACAAATTATTCAAAAAGATAAAAGCAAGGACTTACAGCCAAGATGACTACCCAGCAAAGCTTTCATTTAGAATCGAAGGACAGATAAAGAGCTTCCCAGACAAGAAAAACCTGAAGGAGTTTATCACCATGAAGCTAGTATTAGAGAAAATGCTGGAGGGACTTGTTTAAAAAGAAAAAATATATATATCAAAAATATGAATAATGAAATGGCGACAGCTACATATCTATCCACAATTACTTCCAATGAAAAAGAATTCAATGCTCCAATCAAAACATGGGGTGGCTGAATGGATAAGGAAACAAGACCCTTTTATATATGCCGCCTATAAGAGACTCACTTCAGATCAAAAGATGCGCAGACTGAAAGGAAAGGGATGAAAAAAGATATTTCATGCAAATGGAAATGAAAACACAATCTGCGGTAGCAATACTATACCAGACAAAACAGGCTTTAAAGCAAAGGCTATAACAGTGGACAAGGAAGGACCCAGTAATCTCATTTCTGGGTATTTATCCAAAGTAACCCAAAACACTACTTTGAAGAGACACATGCATCCATATGTTCACTGCAGCATTATTTACAGTAGCCCAGATATGGAAGCAGCCTGGGTCCATCAGTGGATGAAGGGATAAAGAAGAGGTAGTACACATATACGATGGCATATTACTCGGCCATAAAACTAAATAAATATGAAATCTTGCCATCTGCTACAATATAAATAGACCTAGAGGGTACTGTGCCAAGTGGAGTAAGTCAGACAGAGAAACACAAATGCTATATGATTTCACTTACATGTGGAATTCTGAAGAACAAAATAAACGAACAAGTAGAAACAAATTTATAGATACAGAGAACATTTTGAGAGTTGCAAGACGGGAGGTGGGTTGGCTGAAAAGGGGGAAGGAGTTAAGAAGTAGAAATTGGTAGTTACTAAATAGTCACAGGGATGTGAAGTACAGCATAGGGAATACAGTCAATAATATAATAACTGTACGGTGTCACATGGGTATTAGACTTATGGGGGTATTACTTTGTAAGGTATATAAATGTCTCATCACTATGTTGTAATCGATTGTGTCGGTTGTCTCTGTGTATGTCTGTGTGTGTATTTGAAACTCATATAATTTTGTATACTAATTATCATTGAAAAATAAATTTTTAAAAAAAGAACTGGACTCTTCCTCACCCCTACCACTGCCTTCTTTGAATGAACTCAGCAGCCCAGAACAAGGAAAGATGGGATCGTGCTAAGCTTCTCTCTATGACTATCTCTCCATTTCCCATGAACTGCACCTTGACCCTCAGCTGACTCTATACATGTCCATTCCTGTCATTTTTCCTTCTCCATTTTGTCTGTATTCCTTGTGTTGTAACTCGACCTTAGAGCCATCTGTAATAACTCCTCAAAACAAAATGCCAAATGAAACCAGGAAAGTAATACCTTCTAGGTCAGTAATAAAAATCTCAAATAAAACTTCTCAGTACAAATAGATGCCTTCTCTACCATTAATGTGCTGAGTTTCTCTGAGAGCATATGTCATGCAGCCAGTCCACTCAAATTTAACTCACATGAAATCAACGTGCAAAGGTTTTCAGTTTAAAACCACTCAATCCCTAACAATTCTCTACATACAACCATCCTGTTATTAAAGACACAACATGTATAATTCTTAACTGACTCTTGACATCACAACATGAACAGTTATGCACACCTAAGCACCAATAGAAAAGTAAGTACCATGGTGGCCAGCAAGCCGAAAAATAAGCAGGAATTTTGAGATACATCTTAGGTACCTCAAAAAAGAATCCAGTGGGTTCCTCAGAAAGCGGGTGGGCTTATTATAAGATCGATGGCCGCATGTGCACAGACAAAGAGCCAACGACACAGAAACAGACAGAAGTCAACACAAAGAGACAGCTACGTAGAAATATCCGGTCACAGAGGAACAGAAAGATACATGGACTGGTATACATATAGTTAGATACACACACACAGACATACACAGAGACAGCCAACACAACTGATTACAAACATAGACAGGTCTTCCCAAAGCTGATGGACATACACTAAAAGGAAAAGATATGCACCAAAAAAAAGATGAGGAGGCCAAATTCTAATGGATGCATACAGAAACATAAAGAAGACAAAACTTATAACAGTCCAGGAAAGCAAGACACAGGGATACGTGGTCAGAGAAACCTGAACTAAGTAAGCCGATGCATTGAAACGTATGCACTGAGACCCATGGAGACGATGACAGTTTGCGCAAAGAAAAAGATGCACAGAGAAGCAGACACACAAAGAACAGCAAATATGTGAACAGAAACAGTCATCCCCAGACAGGTTTGCATAAGCACACAAATAAAGCCCTGAGCGGACACAGAAATCCGTACACCGACAGAAACAAAGAGCTGTACACACTGACCAATGACACATGGGCTCGGAGTGAGAAATGTCCACAGAGATAGAAACATGCCCAAACCCAGGGGAGAAATACAGGAAGGCACAGTGACAGAAGGATCGAAGAATGGAAAGAGAAAAGGATACACTAGCTTAGTAAGATACATGGTTACACAGAGACACAGGCACCAAAAAAATGGGATTTGGTCCTAGTAGCTAAGTGCACAGAGGGAGACACTGTTTCTAGGTCTGTGTGTCACAACTGTGCAGAAATGGTTTCACACAGACAGACACACGTAGTCTGGGACACAATCACATACGAACATCAGGCCAGGACACGTGTGTAGAAACCCAAACTGTCCTGTACGAAAAGGGTGAAAATTGGAAAGACAACAGCTATGTCGTTCTATGTCACTCGAGGTTATGGATGAGAAAAGCAGCCTAGGTTTAGGGGATTACGTGTTTTTTCATGCCGATAATAATAAATTGCTCAAGGCCCCCAACATGAGCCCCCCACCCACACTGCAGTCTGCTCCAAACTACTGGACACTAAAATAGCTTTCACAAGCAAGCTGACCTGATCGCCTAATAGACAATGCTATCTATGGCCATATCTTGTAAGTCACAGTCCAACCCTCACAAAACTCACCACCGAGTTCTAATTTTTCAACCAAAGAACCTTCCACCTGTGAGGCCTGAGTATCAGTGGGGAAGCGATCAGGGATGGGAGGAGCAGCCTGAATTCATTTCCCATCGGAGAAGGCCCCCAGCACCTCGAAGGCAGGCCAGCCTCTGCACAGGCAGGTAGATGAGCCCATGACCTCCGAGAAATCGCTCTTAACCTTTCGCTATGGAGTCGAGAAAGGGCAAGGGGGCCGAGAAGCCCAAATGCCCTCCCCATGCTAATTATTTCTTTGCTAATGAGAAGAATTCACAAATGCAGTTTTAAAGAGGACGGTGATAGGGAACACGGGGTAATCGCAGCCCACCCACCGTCTGCCAGGCCCCTGAAAGAAGCAAAGCAGAGGGCAGAGCATGTGTTCCCACTTTAGTCGGAGCTGGGATCTCAGATGCCACTGTCCCCAATGTACGGTGGAAAGGGTCAAACTCTAGGTGATCGTCGAATATCTGAGCTAGAAGGGGCCCTAAAGAGCATCCAGTGCCAACCCGGCAGTACAAGCCCTTGATTTGTAAACTTGGGTTTGTTCCTTTTCCTGCCTGGGTTTCAGTTGCCCGATCTGTACAGAAGGGAAGTGACCTCCAGGATCCCCTCTCGAGTCTGTGCACCTCCGATTCTCTGCCGTAAGCTTGCCCCCTTTCGACTCCCTATTTTGAATTCCTGTCTACTGGAGAAGCACAATTAGTCCTTGGAAATGGAAAGGAGAGAAACGCTTTTCACCAAGTCAACAAGTCCTTGTTATATACAAAGGAAGGGGGAAAAGCCCAGCTGGATGCAAGCATGCCTACTTGAAGCAAGCCTCAAATGTTGTTTGAATAAATAAGAGGGGCTCTTGGAGGGCTAAGAGGGGACTTGGACGGTCGGCTCTGCCTG
>NW_006433948.1:734101-748671 GCF_000325575.1 Pteropus alecto | reverse complement strand
ATGTGTAACCCTCTTTTCAAACAGGCTCAATGCATAATAAGCAATCCGCTTCCCTCAGCCCACAGTTACTAAATTGTAATACAGCTGGTACAGGGCAAAGATCCATCCGTAAGCCACACATATTTGGGCTTTTAGAAAAAAAGGGGACAAAGTTTCATCACCGAAGCATAGCATTTATTTTGTGATCATAAAAAAAGCAAAACTGCAAATCTATAAGCCCTTTCTGAGTTTACGAAACACTTTTAGATTTATCCTTTCATCTATAAAATTAGAATTTATGTTCTAATTTACAGATGAGAAGACTCTGACTCACAACTGTTAAGTTGTCCAAGGATACACAGATAGTAACCAATAGTCTGGACACAAGCCCTGGTACTGTAAGCATATGTCCACTGCTCCTTCATGGACTCCGGCCTTCTTCACTCACTCTGGTACAGCTGGAGGGAAAGAAGCCTGGCATAGTCTCAGGGCTGAAAGGAACTCACGTCCAGCTCCCACCTCCATGTCTGCAGGGAAAACAAGGAAGCAGGAGTGGGCGTGGCATTTGGCTGAAGGGAAGTAATAAGCCTTTCTCCATCATCCTCATCACTCCCAGTTCTCAGGGAACATTGTGGCTACGTTTACGAAAGGTAAGGAAGTAAAACAGAGATGACAAGTTGCCCAGCAAATTCACATCCCAAACCCATTTTTCCTGAATTAGCTGTGACTTTGATTTTCCATTTTACAGTTAACCAAGGCACTTAAGAGCCTGGATTAAGGCTCTGGGCCACAGTACCCACGAAAGTTTAAACCTCTCCTGAGGATTACTTAAGAACATGGCTAATGGAGGGTAGATTTCATGGCCTCTGCGAAAAATAAAGCTGAAGTGGTGTAGAACAATGAAAATAGCAGAGAGGCCGGCAGACAAAAAGTCAAAAATCGAAATTCCATTTCCAAATCCACCAAGTTACTCAGTGTATGACCTTGAGCGATTCTGCCTCTGTGAAGAGCAGTTCCTCATCTATAGAGTGGAACTAATAAGAACCACCTCACATCACGTTAAAGACTAAACAATAAAATACCTTGACGACAGCTAACATAGCACCTGGAACTGAGAGCTAGATGCTCCAAAAACGTAATATTTGATCAGAATCAGTTTCCCAAGCTAGCAAAGAGCCTTGGGTGTCAGGTTTTTAAAGTACGTGCAATAGTCATGTTCTAGGGCTGCTGACCATTTCCTTAGGGAAAAACCCAAGATGAGCTCTCATACAGCAGTCCTTGTCCTCCCGATCTACTATATAATATATCCATCTAGGGTTGGAACTCACTGGGACAACCGAAGTCCCCATATCTCCCACTTGGCAATCCTCCGGCTCCCATCTGCCCTCACATACCCAACTCCCTCTCTGTCTCCGCCCCACCCCGTACACACGCTCTCACACACACATAGGCTGAAACATTTCATTTCTGTTCTTCAAAAGAGAGGGTTACATTAGAAGGCCATTACTCCTAAGGCTCCACATTCATGTACCCCAAATAA
The DNA here is from genome assembly GCF_000325575.1 of Pteropus alecto. Classification (NCBI taxonomy): domain Eukaryota; kingdom Metazoa; phylum Chordata; class Mammalia; order Chiroptera; family Pteropodidae; genus Pteropus; species Pteropus alecto. The sequence continues at coordinate 747,152 of NW_006433948.1, read as the reverse complement.
AAGACTTCCTCATTTTGAGTAGGGCCCAACTCACTGAGCAAGAGGGACACGACTTGAGATTTTGGTAATGGCATTTCATAAGCAACTGCTCTTATGCTCACTCCTGAGCTGTCAGTCCCCAATCTGCGAGATCGCAGAGCCCTGAGATGGCATCTTACTTCTCTTTGTAGCCTCAGAATCCAGCACAACGTCTGGCACAGAGCTGGCACTCAGGAAACGCCCAAATGAATAAAAGAATGAATTACTGAATGAATACACGTTCATGACTTTACCAGATTGATAGTATTGAGAATTAAAATGATGATCTACAAAGGGTTCAGTAAATTGTCAACTTGGAGATGTTTGAAATGTTTCCAAGTCAAATATATAGTCATTCATTCATTCATTCATTCATTCAGTAACGAGTGTGTGCGGTGAACTTGAAAAAAAATAGTCCTATAGTAAAAATTCATGGTCCAGATTCTGGTTCCTCCACTTATTGTCTAAATTACCATGGACCGTCCTTTAATTGCCCGCTGTGTCAGTTTCCTCATCTATGAAATGGGGATGTCGATGGACCCTGCACCCTCCCCCGCGTCGCTTTGAGCGGCACAGACAGTAATGTGCCTGAAAGGACTTAGTGAACTCTCAAGCACTTCCTACATCCTAGGAGTTGGAACCACTTGGTGTCAGACACGTCCAGTGACTCCACTGCCATCTTCCCGTCCTCCACCGTTCCTCGTATCAACCGGCTAGAGCAAAGCCAGCCGCCGCATTCTCTGCAAAGCATCTAAAAACTGAACGCAAAAGGGAAAGGGTATGCAAACATCGAATCATTATGTCATATGCCTGAAACTACTGTTATATGTTAATAATACCTCAATAAAAGGGGGGAGGGAGGCAGAAGACTGGGTGTCCTGCCAGGTTCAAGCAACTTCTGGCTTATCTGAGGGGTTCTAGGTCCTGGCTATGGCTGTGCAAATGAGTCACTGCTGCCGCTGATAAAATATCTTACTACCAACCTTTTAAAGTTACCCAAGAAGCAGCCTTTTGGGATCCACTCCGGCTCCCCTGCCCAGAGGTGGTTTCTGCAAAGGGAGGGTGTATGAGGAAGGTCCCCATGGCGAGAGTCGCCATGGTGGATGTGGAGTGAGGCCAGTCGTGGGAGACAGACCGAGGAGCCAGAGATGGCAAATGTCAGTGAAGGAGGCAGCGGCCGACAAAGTCGGGAGCAGCTGCCGTGAGAGAGAAAGGGGCTTGGAGCCTGCGGGGCAGGATGGAGGAGTTCGGGACCCTGCGAAACTGCAGGTTTACAGGGTGACAACCGCGGGGACAACCGGCTCCAAGGAAGTGCCAGTCCGAACCTACGATGAACACCTGCTGACGGCTCGTTCCTCCACGGATAAATTCAGAAGTGCAGTGGAGAATAAAAGAGAAAGAAATATAGATCACTTTGCAGCAACTGGCATGCGCCATGGTGACGATGCACGTGACCACGAACTGAAAAGCAGAGAGGGAAAGGAACACATTAGGCGGACGCTTTCTTGCTGCTCTCAGCGACCAGCAGCAGGAGCCCTACGGTGTGAGCCGGCTGACCCGCTGGCAGGCGTGCTCCATCTGTGTCACCCTTACTTTTTTATAAACCGAGAATGCAACCAAAAGGGGTACAATAAGAAGTCTTCGGAGGTGCTCTCTGGAGTCCCGGGGATAGAAGTGGGTCGCCTCTGCGTCCCCACGGGAGGAAGGCGAATTTCACCTTAGACTGCGGCATGATCCCCGCCTCTTGAGACCGGCCAGCCTGCTCCTCAATGAGTCAGCAGAGCTTTAAATACACCCAGGCAAGGAGCTGCCCTGACACAAGGAGAAAAAAGTTTCAATGTGTGTGGCGCGTTGAGAGGTGGTCAGTAAAGTCCTTCGTCAAAATGAGCTTCCCAAGCAAACTCAGCACTGCGGGTGAAATTCTCTCTCTAGCTAAGAGACTCGCTTTGGTTCTGCCTGCCAGCCTGCCAGCTGTGTGGAGCACGACGTGAGAAGGGGGCTGGACGGGGTAAAAGAAACTCCTGCCCGGTGAGCTCGTGGGGGAAGGGGACCAATGCGTGCACTGCAGTGACTAGACGAAGCGTAGGGACTCCAACCTCACCAAGGGCCCAGACTTTGGACTGGACCATCTTGTTCCGTGTGGAGGACCATGGCCTCTGGCTGACAGGAGGTGTCTTGTCACCCTCTCTTCTCAGACCAGCTCAGTCTTGCACTTTGAAACAAGCATCAACTAGTAAAAGATTTCAACTGGGCTGAGGAAAGTAACTTAATAACTTGCATTACCAAAGCAAATCACGCTCCCTGTTATCTGCAACGACCTCACACTCACGTTGCACCCAAAGCATTTTGGAGAAATGGGGCTTCGTGGAGGAGAGGGGCAGGCAGCAGCGGCCTGTGGGAAAACCCACATACTCCAGTCAGAGTCTAGGGTGCCTTTCCCTGCTCTGCCTGTCTCTTCTAAAAATAGCAACAACAACAACAACAACAACAACAACAACAAGAATAAAAAATAATATGAAGAAGAACAAGAAGAAGAACCGTTCATCAAGCATTTATTCTGGGCAAGGCGCTGGTCACACAGCCTCACCAGAACACAACAAGGGAAGGACTAGTGTCTTCACTTTTAAAATGAGGACCGAAGCCAGGAAACATTAAGTGGCCCAGAACATGCCAAGAGTAATTGTCAGCGAGGACTTAGACCGAGATCTGTCAGTTGTCAAAGTCTGTGCCTGAACCTCAACACATTATACTTCAGCCCTGACCCCGACTCCATTCCCAGCAACCCTCAGCCTGTTTTCTTAAAAATCCCTAACTCTGCAAGGTATGCCTAAAGTCATCCAGATGGACATTTTGGAGTCATTTATAGCACGGGTCCCCAACACCCAGGCTGCAGACTGGTACTGGTCCGTGGCCTGTTACGAACTGGGCCGCACAGCAGGAGGTGAGTGGCGGGGGAGTGGGCGAAGCTTCATCTGCATTTGCAGCCGCTCCCCAGCACAGGAATCACCGCCTCAGCTCCACCTCAGATCATCAGGCATTGAATTCCCATAGGAGCGCCGGTCCCTGGGGCCAAAAAGGCTGGGGACCGCTGATTTATACGCTTTTAAGTTGTTACAAAGCAACTCTGGAGATCCCCTGGTGCGAGTCTGAACCTCTTCCCTAAATACATGTTTCCCAAGAAGTCCAATTTCTTCTTGACTGTCTTTACGAAGGGGGAATTTATTACCTTTGTGACACTGCCAATGGACAGAAAGGGTGTGACAAACAAGAGAGCAACTATTATTAAGGTTAATATTAACTAATATTTCAGCATCTACTACAGTGGCATGCCCTTTATCTAAGTCATTCTATTTGGTCCTCACAATGACACCATCAGGAGAGCATTCTACAGATGAGGTTGAGGCTCATGGAGGTCAAGTCACCCAGCCGAGGTCATATAGGTGCTCAATGGCTGTGCCAGAACTGGAAGTCGGGTTGGATCTGATTGCGAGGTCCTCTGTATTTTCCCGCAGTCCCTCCTATGTGAGATCCAAAAGCCCGCGGGGTAAGGAAGGCTCTCGAGATTTGCCCAGGTCCCTGACCTGACAGGGATGGCCAATTCAAATGGCTGGAAGAGTCGAGCAAGTATCTTAAATGAAGAAAGCAGGAAGCTGGTATCTAGGCAACCTGGAAAGCACACACCCCATATCTAGAGTAGCAGCTGTTTGTCACCTTCAGCTGCTTATCGCCATGCAGGAATGTAGGCCCGCTAGTGCCACATCTTCATTCCCAAAGCTGGAAATCCAAATGTTTATATAAAATGTTAGCAACTAATCTGACACACGCACAGACACATGGCCCATACTGGCAACATCTGATGTAGGCGAAATCACTCTGAGAAGACGTTTTTCTTTTACTCAACTGCAATCTATTCTCATTGGTTTTGCCCCTTGGCGGTTCTACAAAAAAATATCTAACTCTTTTATTCAATGATGATCCTTAACATATAATGAGACAACATTTATGTCCACTGCTCCCTGCCTTCCTTCCCCGACCCGGTGCAGCATCTCAGCTTCTTCAGGCTTTACAAGAGCTGCCCTGTGAATGTTGAGGTCCAACCAGGATTTAACAGAGCAAGACTATTGCTTTTCTTCTGAATCTCAAATTTCTATTAATGGAACCCAGTTGTTTTCGGCAGTCACTTAATACTGACTCAGAATCACTTAATAAAGTAATTCTTATGGAATACCTACTATGGGCCAAGCTCTAAACTATGTTGTTTTGTATATATTACACCAAGATATTCATAAAACAATCTTTGCCCTGAAAGAAGGTATAATTTTGAAGGACATGTAAAACATGCTCATGAATAATTATAATTTAATGACCTCAGTACCATATTGACGGAGAAGGAAAAAAGCGATAAATCTAAAAGGTATTAAGCACTGACTTTTGACTCGTAATTAACATCTATCATGTCATCTGATCCTCTTCCCCCAAAATCTTACAAGGTAGAGATTTCTAGTCCTAGCGTACATGTGAAAAGTGTGAAGCGTACATTCTTTCCATCATATAACATCATAGAAAGACCAAATCATGTCACAGAGATCACTCCTCAATGGATTAGGGGATGAGAAATTTTATCTTGTAGGAGACTATATTAGAGCTAAGCTTAGAATAATATAAATATTATTAAAAATGGGATAGCCTTCAAAGCCAAAAGAGTAACAGGAAAACAACAAGTTCAAAAAATAAGGAAGTGAAGATGGTTTAATGTGACAGTGACAAAATCCACCTGACTAGAGTTTAAGATTTTGTAAGGAAATTATAGGCAATGAGGCTGGCAAAAAAAAAAAAAAAAATTCACTCAGATTATAAAAAGCTCTGAACACCAGACTTAAAGAATTTGGACTTTAACCTATAAGCGAATAAGGAGGAGTCGCAATTTCCAGCAGGCGCTTGACCTATTCGGTGAGGTTTTCTCTGTGCTAAGCACTGAGGATACAGAGAGAAATTAGATAGAGTTCCAACTGTCAGGGAGCTTGTAGACTAAGGACTGTTTAAAGAAGAGAACTGAGAATGATGTAGCTGAACTACAGCCAGAGAAGAGCCTAGGAATCCCACATCTGACCTGCTGTATGTAGAGTCAATCTAGCACCTCGGCCAGGCCCAGCAAATGTTCAAAGCAAATGACACATCGTCTGAAAATATGAGCATGGTTAAGATTTTTGCTCCATTATTAGCTAGTTGGTGACTGAAACATCTCAGTCTATTTTGGTCTTTTTGATTTGAAAGGGTGATGAAACAGGTTTTGCAAATGAACAGTTGGAAACTCCCAGCGGCTACAGACTTGCTAACTAACCTTTGTGTTTTTAAACACCTAAGCATGGAACATAATGAGGGCTTCCATCTTTCATCCCAACTGTCACTTTATGTGTGACCTCTTTATGCAATTAGAGGATGGACAGTGCTGTAGAGAGGTGGTCCAATCTGACAAGTTTAGAAAGATGCTCTTTCTTATACACTGCCAATTTTCAAAAGGAATGCCTAAGCAACTGTTTTTATACAAATTCCTATGGGATCCTGCACAACCAGTTCAGGCCTCTAAGGACAGAGGTAGTATCCTGTCCTACTGGCAGGCTCCTCTTCTTATTTATGGCAAATCCTATATGCTGACATTTTTGTTCATTCTGTCCAATGTCTGGAAGAAGAAGGGTTTCATGATCATTCTCCCCATTCTCTGTCCAACCTTGCTGATGGAGAAAGTTGATTAAAAAAAAAAGATTAGGGGCAGGGTGGTACAGGAGGAGGAATGGAGGGAGACATGCCAGGGCGACAAGGAGACCAGAGCGACAGAAGGCAAAGGGGCCTAGCAGTCTGGAGTTTCCAGTTCAAGCTCTGGTTCTGCAAATTACTCACCAGGTGACCTCGGCTAAGTACCTTCCTCCTAAGAGATCTTAAAACGAGCTGGTGTATTTTAAGGGTAAGAGTTGCTCTGCTCGATGTTTGAAGTTCAGGCACAACGTTTTTTGCGTCGAAACTATACGTTAACGGGTGTAGCACGCCTTTCCCTCGGTGAGATGGTGGAGAGCAGGAGGAGAGGCGCTGGGCTGCCCACATGGTAACACGCGCTCTTCCACTTAGCTGTTCTGTAACCTTGGGAATGCTAACTGCCTGTCCTGTGCTTGCTTCCTCACCAGTAACGCGAATGTTTACAGTACCTACGTCAACACTTATGTTGAGGATTAGATGAATTAACATCTGTAAGGCACATAAAAAAGTTCCCAACTCCAAAACAAACAGGCATCTTGTTTTCCTTAGCTTGGCAGCTCTCCTCCTGCCCAAGTGTGTAGTGGGCTTTGAGATTTTTCAAACACCTTGGCATCTCTAGGCCTTTTTCAATTTCTAAAGTTCTGCTTTCCACTCCCTACGGTAAATGATCAACTCTTTCCACCACCCCCTTTCTGTGTCCCTCCACCTCTTCCTTAATCCCCCAGGTACTCAGTTATTTGGCGAGGTGAAGTTCAGGAGACTCTAACAGGGGCAGTGTATTATGAGGCCACCATAGTCCTCAACCTCTGGGGATGGTACACACAAAAGGCTGGCTAATCTGAAAAACTGCTGTATTATACAGAGGTTAAAACCTCCTAGTTACAAGCCACACTTCCTGGGTGTGCACATGAGCTGTGCTACTTCCTAACTGTGTGACCTCTGCATGAGTTACTGAACTGCCTTGGCTACCTATTGTGAGAATTAAATCAGTTAATCCGCGTAAGGCACTAAAATTTGGCACACGCTAAGTGCTATCATTATTAATGCTATTACTATAATTTTTTTGTTCTAAGCGTGGAATCGCTTTTCCAACACACTTTTTCCAGGAAGCAATGGACAGCTAAGCCCCAGAACGGGTTGTGCCTGAAAGGCACACGCTTTCTGTGTGACTTCGGTCTGACTCTTCCCCATCTCTGTGCCTCAGGCAGCGCATCCTTAAAACCAGCTGACCTGACAAGGTGGTCCGTCTCCCGGGTTCCGGGAACTAAAATATCCTATGACCTCCAGCCATTTCTGTTCAGGTTCCCAGTAGCTTCCAGCTTTGGTCAAAGCTCAATGGCCTTTGAAAGTCTGCTTACTGTGTTTTCCATGGATATATTATTTTGGCATGTGGTTTAGTAAAAACGTGATAATGTTTCGGTTCGATTAGAGGCAACTTCCAATCTGTGTGTTGTTCCAGTTTTTTTTTTTTTAAGTCACTATTTACTTTAATTACCTGGTTTAAGGTTTGGGCAAGAAGAAGAGACTCACTCTCTCCTCCAAGTCAGAATCCAGGAGAAGTGAGTCTGTGCTCTAGTTCTGTCGCTAATTGTCGTTTTATCCAGGACAAGACACTGCCCTTCTCTAGGCTTCTATAAAGTAAAAGGGGACGAGGAGAGGGCGCCCAAAACCTAGGTGACTCTAAGGGCCCTTTTAATCATCTCGAAGAGCAGGAAAGCTGAGAACATTGCACGAAGACTGAGGAGAAGCTATCAGGATGTTCACCAGATAACTCAAACTTTATAGATCCGAAATCAAACTCTCGTTTCCTAACCACCGCCCTCCACCCCGCACCCCACATATTTGCTTTACCTACAAGCCTCATCGTTTCAGGAAATGGTGATCACGTTTTTCAACTTGCTCAGATCAGAAGTTTGACAATCAAGCACTGACTCCTTTTTCTCTCAATGAACATCTAATCTGTCAGTAAACGCTGTCAGAATCCACCTGCTTCATTCCCTCCGCCATCGCCACCCTGGTCTAGGCCACTGCCCCGTCAGCTGGATCGCTGCAGTACCCTTATCTCCCTGCTTCTCCTTGCTCCCACCGTCTCTTCTCCACACAGACAGTAAGTAAACAGACAAACGTATAAAATATCAACGAGCGGTACATGTTATGAAGAAGGACCCCGCTAAAACATAAATCGGATCGCGCTGCCCCTCTCCTCAAAACCTCCCCATGGCTCCCCACTGCAAGGTGAAAAATAAAGACTTGAGCAATCCTGGCCCTCGCTACCTACGACTCATCCTCCATCACAGGCCTTCCCAGCTGTCTTTCATCCATCACACCAAGTTTGCTCCCGCCTTGGGCCTTTGGTACTTCTGGTTCCTCTGTCTGGAATAGTCGAAGCCCAGATGTCCCTATGGCTCACTTCCTCCTTTCCTTCGGGTCTCTGCTCACGTATCACCTTCTCAGTGAGGCCTTCCTTCTCTGACCCGCATCTATGAAACGGCCCCTCCCACTATCAATCTGTAGCCCCCCACACCCTGTGCTAAGTTATTCTTCATGACACTTATCACCCTTTGATATACCTACATGTCTCCTCTCACTCAACTGTAAACCCCATGAAGGGAAGACTTTTTGTATGCCCTGTTCACTGCTGAGTCATCGGTGCCTAGGACAGAATTTGGCATGTAGTACATGCGCAGTAAGTATCTGTTACATAAGGAAGTATGGTCTGTGAAGTAGCATGGCAAGGTTACTGGTGCCCAGAACCACGCACAACCCAATCGGTCGGCGCGAGTGGATAAGAGACCCAGGTCAGCTTTAAGAGCTGTACCGGTTTCTATTATTGATACCAGTGCAGGTTTCTTTGCCTCCCTGAATCTCCTATTTTTTATTTATGAGGCGAGAGAGATATGTGATAAAAGAAAGAGGAACATCTGATTTAAGGAAGAAATAGTGGGGCTGAAATCCCAGCTCTGCCACTCTGAAGCTGTCCGACTTTAGACACGTGACCTGACTTCTCTGAACGTAACATTTACAATGGGAATAACAGTGTTATAATAGTATGAAGAATATTATAATTCCATGAGACCTGGCTACTTGTATAGGTAGAAATGAGGGTGAAATGTACTAACGGAATACGAAACTGCTCTGTAAACTGTAAAAACTACTGGAATCTGTCCAATATTACTCTTCCGTGCACCTCATTCAGAAAAGGTTACCAAGGGGTCAAACAATGTCAGTAAAAATGTTTTGTACTTTGGGAAATAACATCCCAGATAAAATACTAAGTACCATGGTAGCTTATTTATTATTGTCTGGTACTTGGTGGTTCTGGCTCAAGTTAGCCTGTGATGTGCTGAAACCACCAAAGACCAAACCACTCCCAGGGAGATCTTGCTGCAGGACACGTGCAGTCCCCCTAGTGGCCAGAGACTGCGAGGACAGTTTCATAAGCAAAGCACTTTTTTTAAATTAAAATTACTGGGGTGACAGTGATTAGTAAAATCAAATAAGTTTCGAGGGTACAATTGAACCCTAAGTCGTATATATATATTGCATCGTGTGTTTGCCACCCAAAGATTTCCTTCCGTCACCACATATTTGACCCCTTTTACCTCCACCTACCTCCCCCCTCCCCCCTTCCCTCTGGTCACCACTAAACTGTTGTCTCTGTCCACGAATCTCTCTTTGTTTGTCATGTTTGTTTGTTGCTTTCAGTTTTATATCCCAAATACGAGTGAAATCATATGGTTTTCGACTTTTTCTGTCTGGCTTATTTCGCATAAACAAAGAACTTAATTCAACCTGCACAAAACAGAGCCCATGCTGAACGGGTGAGCCATTTTAAAAAGCCACACCATCGAATTCAGCAAAACCATTATTTAAAAAAAAAAGTTTTCATGCGCCCCTTACTCTCGTAATTGATTTGTTCTTCGCGTTTCCCTCATTTAACCAACAGCCTGAAACCTCAAAGTAAGCCACCATATTCAAAGGAATCCTTGAGAGCAGAACAATAATTCTTGATCTGATCACCATACTGGGCACCTTCTTCGATGGCTCCCACGCCAAACTTAGAGCCATTAATCCCCTCAATTTTAATTAATTCCTCATATGTTGCATATTTTTATAGTCGAAGACGTCAAAACATGTTCCCGGCAAGGGCAATGACGTAGTCAAGGGAACTGAGGAAGAAACTAGTAACGGACTTGACTGAGTGGCACTGTTGAAAAAGCGGAAATAGATTTCAAGCCCTTACTCAAGTTCACCGTTCATTGTCTCTGCAGAGGTACCGCCACCCCTTGGAGTTCGAAATGCCCACCAAGGCCCATAACCTATTGCTTGGGTTTAATCACGTCCCTACTAAGGCATGAACGATAAGAGGCGGCCACAGGCGATATTGCTAACCACTTTGGCCTACACATCCACGCCATTTCTTTTTTGAAGGCATGCATTTAAAAAAAAAAAACCCTGCCATACAATCCAGCATCTCAGCATACTGCTGCCATCCTAGTTTTTTTCTTGATAGCTATAAGCTCGTTGAGGGTACAGACCCCAAGATCCTCCCTGATCTCCTCCCGGTGCACAGCTGGACATACGGCAGACGCTTAATGAAAAGTAGTTGACCGATGGATACTGTTAAAAAATCAGTTCATTAGGGTCATCTCTAAAGACAGCTAAGTCACAATTGGACCTTTAGCGCCTTCTGTTCAACCGCCTGCAGTTCACTTACCATTCTCGGGAACAACAGCTGTAGCTGATTAGACCCGCCCTTCACCTGGAGTAGTCTTGCGGTCAGTGTTCAGGTCCTTCACAGGTGAATTTTATCTTTGCTTTGTGGTTATGGAGTGCACCCCCCACCCCAGAGAAGCTCAAATTATATGAGAGTAAATAAACCATTTCCTCATCTACAAAGACACACCAGGAGGGGTAGCATTTACTTTACTCAAAGGACAACATATAAAAACAACATTATGACTCCAGTTGTTGACACAAACCTAAACATAAGCCAAATGCAGCTAGCGATTTCTTTGGCCTAGTTGGCATTTCTTATCTCTTTATGTCAGTTTTCTATGTGGAAATGATTACTCTTCACCCCCTTGCTAATAGTTCCCAAATCCAAATACTGAGGGAAAAAAAAAAAAAAAAAGGACTGGTAACCGCTTAAACCTTATTAGGTTCCTCTGAAGACCTAAAAATTTTAGAGGCACTCTTCTATTCATCCAGGAGAGGTGAATTACCAAACCCAGCTCACAGCTCTGAGCACAGCAGCGAAAACCTTCTGCCTCTTAAGTCCCTGAGGTGTTCAAAACTCTGGCTTTCCACAAGGTTGCAGGATACAAAGTAGATACACAAAAATCAATTCTGTTTCTATACTCCGGCAATGAACACTTTTGAAAGGATATTAAGAAAACAATTCCATTCACAATAGCATCGAAAAGTTAAAATAAGCAGAAATTAATTTAACAAAAGAAATGTAAAAGTTATAGTCTTACAACTACAAAATACTATTGAAAAAAAGTGAAGAAGACCTAAATAAGGGGAAAGGCATCACACAGTCACAGAGCGGGAGACTTTACGTTGTGAAGATGACAACACTCCCCAAACTGATCTGCATATTCAACTCGATCTCTATCAGATTCACAACTGGCTTCCCTGGAGAAAGTTACAAGCAGATCCTAAAATTCATACGGAAATAAGAGAAAAAAACAAAAAACAACAAAAAAAACCAAAAAACAAAAAACAAAAAAAAAAACCTTGGGGAAAAGAAAGGAACATAATCGGAGGACTCGAACTTGCTCGTTTCAAAACACTCAAAAGTTACAATAATTAGGACAGCATGTATCGGTATAAGATTTATGGAATATAATTTAGAGTCCAGAATAACGCTCACATTTACAGTCAACGGATCCTACCCAAAGGGTGCCAAGACAGTTAAATGGGGCACGAGTGAACAAATGGTGTTGTGATGTCTGGATGTCTCCACGCAAAAGAAGTCGGACCCCTACTCACATTTAATGAGTTATGTAAAAATTAACTCAAAGTTGATCAAAAAACTACATTTTAACAGCTGAAACTATAAAACTCTTACAATAAAACCTAAGTGTAAATCTTCTTACCCTGGATTAGGCACGGCCTTCTGAGATGTGACACCAAAATCGCAAGCCACATAAGCAAAAAATAGATTGGACTTCAAAATGAAAACGTTTGGGCTTCGATGGCTACCATCAAGAAAGTGATAAGACAACTCAGAAAATGTGATAAAATATTCACGAGTCATAATTTGTTACAGTTCTTGTACCCAGAATATAATTACAAACACTTACCATTCGATAATAAAAAGGCAAATAAACCTATTAAAAACGAACAAAGGATGTGAAAAGACATTTCTCCAAAGAAAATACACAAACTTCCAGTAAGCACATGAAAAGATGTTGAACATTATAGTGATTAGAGAAATGCAAATCAAAACCACTTCGAGATACCACTTCACACCCACTACGGTAGCTATAATTAAAAAGGCAGACAACAGCAAGTACTGGCAGGATGCGAGGATTTTGGAACCCTCATATATTGCTGGTGGGATCCTAAAACGGTGCAGCCACTTTTGGAAATAGTTTGGGAGTTCTTCAAAAGATTGAACAGAGTTATCACAAACGCCATTCCTAGGTATATACCCAAAAGAATTAAAGACGTATGTTCAGAAAAAATGCCCGCATATGCGTGCTCATAGCAGTATGTTTCATAATGGCCAAAAGGTGGAAAAAATCCAAATGTCTATCAATCGTGGTACATCAGATGTGGTACATCCATATAATGGAACGTTATTTGGTTATAAAAAAAAAAGAACAAAGTACCGATATGTGCTTCAACATGGATGAATACTGAAATTATTATTCCGCAAGAAGCTAGTCACAAAAGACCGCATGTTGCATGATTCCATTCGTATGAGATGGTAGGATAAGCAAATCTATAGAGGCCAAAAGTAGGTGGGTGGTTGATAATTGCTCCAGGTTGTTGGCGTTGGGGGGTGGGGCAGGTAAGTGATTAAAATGTTCTAGAATTCACTGCGCTGATGGTCACCCAACTCTGAATATACTAAAAGTCATTAACTGTTCAGTTCAAATGGCTGAATTATATATATCGGGAATTATGTCTCAATCAAGCCATTATTAAAAAAATAAAACTCAGGTACTGCATGATTGAAATTGGCAGCATTCTCAAGTAAGTAGCACTTTAGAGCTATAAGCTTCTGGAGATGAGCCACTGTCAGCCCCGCTGTGGCCTAAGTTGGCAG
>NW_006433948.1:729265-734054 GCF_000325575.1 Pteropus alecto | reverse complement strand
AAGGAATTGTGCATAATTCCGTCTCTCGTCTCTGTGCAGCAGCCACTGAAAGTAGCCTTTATTGAGCAACAATCTAAAACATTATGTCACGTGGGAAGCTTTGAGAAAAAAAGCTGGGAATTGTTGCTCTAGAGAGCTTTGCCCACATGGTAAACAAATGTTACAGAAAATGCAACTATTTCTACTCATTGCACTAGCAAACGGATGTTCAGCGAGCAGCCTCCTGGCCTGCTCAAACCTACCTGAGTGCAAGAGAATGAGCTGGAAGATATTGGGTCTCTTCACTGAAAAGAGCGTAACATAAATATGAGATTTCATAATTCTCTTCACTATGGTGAATGCCAATCTACACTGGTCACTGTACAGAACTTGACGGAGCTGTCTCGGAGGGGAGAGGGTCCAGTTTTTCTGAGGCTTTGAGTAAAGGGTGTCAAAATGACCAGCAGACAGAGGGACACAGAGATCAAGAGAGAGACAGAGAAAGCAGCCTGCAAAATAGTTCATTACAATGACGAGTCCTCCAGCCACGTGGGTCAGCTCCCTCAGCAACTGTTGACTCAGGTTCTAACCTCAAGGTAAAAAAGTTCAGCTTTTCATTTTGCTATCTATCCCTCAAGTCACTCATCTTAGAGGTGCTGAGGTTGATCTGATTTGTTACCCCAGATGAAAAGAGAAAAAAAGAAACGATCTTTAGGGGCACGCCACAGGTGTAACGGGAAAGATATGCTGAAAAGCAGGAAGGAGAATTTATAGTTCGATGTCAAAAGCATTAAAGGAGTGGAAAGAAGGACAATCCAGGACAGGCAGCAGCACTTGAAGCTGCAGACGAAGAGAGACTGGTAGAGGTCGGGGGTGGAGAGAGGGTGTCTTCTTCCTTTCTGAAGACCAACCTCACAAAACTTGATTTCTGTTTGCTTTTTATTCTTCAGAGCCGTGATTTTAGGTTTCGTTATAAAACAAGCCCCTTGATTGCCTTACCCAGCCAGCATTCCATCCCCTGCTTGAAACCAATGGTCTTGATATCTCCATGAAAATAATAACAATAATAATAATGGTAATAAAATGATCATGCCCCTCACTCCAACTCACATAATCCCACCGAGAGCAGCCACAGCACAAGTCAGAGTGAGGAAGCCAAAGATTTCTTCGTCTGAAATGTGTATATGTACACCAGATGAGAAAATGACTACAGAGAGGAAAAACACTTAAAAGAGAAAATGAAGTGTGCCGGCAAATTCAATATATTATAGGAAAGTTTATAGCTCAAAGAATGGCAGTCTGATGAGGTAAAATTAGCACTGGCAAGAAAGCACCCCGAAGTGACCCTGCAATTGGAAGGCTGCGGGCTTCTTTGAAAATATCTCTCACTGATATTAACCTTTGGCTGAGCTGAGAGAGAAAGTCCGCGGACAACCAAGTGGGACCGTCAGTGGCCACATCTTGCACATATTTCAAAATGGGGGACCAGTCAGAGTGGCTCTTTGGTACCCAGACAGAACTCACCAGCGATCTGCTGACCATGGAGAAAGGATGCTTTTTTTTTTTCCCTTCCTCCCAATAGACTGGCCCTCAAGGCCCATGGACAGAGAGAGCCAGTTTTATCTTGATCCCAAAGCAAAATTCTGTTTCACAGAACAGACGAACTGCTCTGTGAAAGAGCGTCATGAAAAGGAGGGAAAGGAGATGGAAAGAGGAATCAATAAAATGACTTGTTTTGAAATAAGTAATCGAGAAAGGCAGGATTTTCCAACCTCGAGACACTACTGAAAGACTAGTTATTATGAAGACCGGAACGAAGTACCAAGAGAAAAACTAAAACGTTCCCTCTGCCTCTGGATAATTTATCTAAACCCCAACTCTATTTCCAGCGCAGGCTCCCCTGGGCCTTAATTCCCAAGAATAAATATTTGTCATAATCTTGTGTTCGCTGGGATGTAAAGGGCCCTGCTTCTGTCAATTGAGACAGTGGTCAGTTAAGAAAGTGGTAGTCTTGCTTGATCTTTGAAAAAAGACAGCTCCCTGACACATCGCCATCACTTTTTTACGATTCCTTCTCTTCAGACCACATGGTGAAGGATGTTCAAAAACCAAAAAAGACCACCTTCAGCCTCTCTTCTCTTGGCAGAAACATTGCAGATGTATAAAAACAGAGTTATTCCAGAAGTTACTAAAGTTAAAAAAAAATTCTCATGCCTATAATTCACTAATGCGTATGAACACACGTACATACACACAGTTGGAGAAAGGGAACGATCGAACAGGTTATTGGAGACCTGTAGAATTTTGAGATTTTTAACTCCAAGTTGCCATATAATACATGCAATACAGAAAACGGTGGAAGCTCTGAGTTTGGCTTAAAAAATTCCCTTGCCTTTCACCAAACCGTGCCTCCACAAAGCGAGGGAAAGAAAGAGAAAGTAAGAAAATGTCTATTCTTAGATTGAAATTGGTTGCGTTCTGATGAAAGTTTCAAAAAACTGACTCAAGTATTTTCTATATCGTGGAAATGAAAATTCTTTATCAACCCCATAACCGGCGCAGCAATCACGAACCAAGAAAGATGAAGTAATCTCGTAGTTTCTTCAGGCACTACGAAATCCTCACTCTTTCAGGTCATTAATTGAAGCAGGTATTTCCAGGTGATTTTCCATTAAGACCTGTGACAAAAACACCTGGCTTACTGCACACCTGACGGCATAAACCTTTTTGCTCTCTTATAGCCACTTCCTAAAAATTTCAGTTTACGTCTTCGAAGATAGACAGTCCTTAACAAACGTGTTCAATCATTCATTTAATCCCCGTTAACTGAGTTAGTTGAAGGGGACGTGCAGCCGGGAGAAGTTTCCAGTGACTGGGCTTAGCGTAATGGTGGATCTAGAAGCACCTCTGACATCCTCCCCACCCTGCACCCAGAAAAGTTCACAGTGGCAAAGGGATTGGCTGACTAGTGACAGTCTTACCAAAAAAAAAAAAAAAGTAACAAAGTTCTCATAAACTGAAAAAATACCTTTCAGCCCATGGTATAAGCACCTCGTGATAATAATGAAAACAGAAAACCAAAACAAACCAACCAAAACACTCCAATTTAACTGGAAAAGTCTTTGACACTATAAAGGAACCCTGTGACAATCCTGTAGGCCAAACCTCAAAAACCGAATAGAATATAAAGCCTGGTAGGAAGCTGATTCTTCTATAGCCAAGAAAATATTTTATGAAATCCTATCCTCCTCTTCCTTTCCTAAGCCTATGCTATCAACCTTCCGAGAACAGGCACATCGGTGAAAGGAGGCAAACTGTTGGATTTCAGTCGCCGAGGATGCTGAGGCTAACAAAGAAATTTTGGAAAAGTTACAGATAAAAGAAAATAACTACGGAAACATGGAACGACACACAAGTCCATGGAGGCATCAGCACCCAGGGGGCCCAAGGAGTCGGTTCCCCAGTCACCCTCTGCGCTGTCACCGGGATAAACGAAACCGTAGTTCGCTGGGAAATATGGTCTTCAAGAAGCTCAACAGCTGTGACAAGGAAGGGTATTTAACAAGCAAGAGGAAAGTGACGACCGTTTTTTCTCATCATCTCATTAAAAGTTTGGGCAAGACTATGGCTCATATGCCCCTAATGGCTGTTGCTCAGCTTGTTAGAGGTAACAGTTCATGTTTTCAATTGTCCTTAAAATGAAGGAATAGACTGAAGAGCCCAACCCCTCCCTCCGCAAAGCAGACTTCTGAGTACAGTGGATGTAGCAGGAAATCTTTTAAAATTTATTCTCAAACACTTGTCTAAGTCACACTTGAGTCGGGTTAAATTCTTCATTAAAGGAACAGTCTCATCTTTCTAGATCTGATGCAAATCTGAAGTAGGGGACTGTAGTTCTGTTAGACCCCAGAGAAAATGAACACTTTACAAGAAAAAAAAAACCCCACTCAAGCGGCTACTTCCAAAACAGTCAACCTGTGAGGGCCAATTCTCCCAGTGTGGAGTAAAAAACTTGGCCTTTGGTTTTCCTCCACCTCTGCCTGCTCTGATCCTGACGGGTCGGATTCTCCGTGCTGACCGCCAAGCCTAGGGCAAGAACTCGGCTGGTTCCAGGGGAGGACCCTCACCCCTTCTTGACACCCGTTCTCCAGCCCTTCAGGCCGTGCAGCTCAGAGACCACCTTCCTCCCGCGATCTCGCACTGCATTTGGTCTCTTTGAAGGAGGCGGGCTGGGCAAAGTCTGGGCCGGCCGTTCGCCTCTGACCGGCCCGAGCCCGGCCACGGGCTGGAGGGCGGCCTGTCATAGACCCTAAGAGGAGGCGGCGCTCAGCTCCTCCGTCCAAGTTCACAGATTTGGGGGAGAGGAGGCGCAAAAGAAGTGGGGGGACTTAAGGGCTTTATTTGCGAGGGGTGGCCCTTGCAAAGGGGCTGAAGTTTGGAGCCCTTGGGACACGGGGCACCACGAGGCAGCGAGGACTTCAGGAGGCTGGGGGCGGACAGCTGCCAGGAACCGGGGAGGGCAGCGGTGGCCTCGGGAGTCTAAGGGGGAAGCCTCGGCCAGGCCCGCAGTCCACGTTAGGCTCGCGGCTCGGGGAGGCCCCGTCCCTGGCAGCGCTTGGAGCAGCCCCAGGGGCGGAGGGGCCGATCCGACTCGGAGCGCGGGCTGCGTCGGCCCAGACAGACTTATTTGAGGACGGGGAAACTTACCGCATGTCCCCGTAAGGCCCGGAGTAGCCCTCCATCCAGGGGCCCATCTCGCTTTTGACACAACTGGGAGTCGGGTAAGGCACTCTGCTCACCACGCCGCCGG
>NW_006433948.1:727382-728897 GCF_000325575.1 Pteropus alecto | reverse complement strand
CGGCGGCGGGGGCGGCGGCCCGGCCAGGGCGAGCGGAAAGTTGTAGTAGTCGCGACTCTGATACGCCGAGGCCTCCTCCAGGGCGCCGGACTTGTAGAGAGACAGGCTGGATGGCAGCTCAAGTGGCCCGGAGACCTCAGCTTCGCCGCCGCCGCCGCCGGAGCAGCCCAGGCTGTCGCCGTCCAGCGCTTTGGCGTAACCTGTCTTGAAAGGCGGGTAGTCGGAAGTGTCTTCGGCGCCCTTGCTCGGGCGCTCATCCAGCAGGGAGCCTTTGCATTCGGCCAGCTGGGTGCAAGCAGTGGGGCGCACAGCGGGCGGCCCGCCCAGGAGCGGCGCGTACATGCAGTCCCCGCGAAGCTGCTCCCCGGGACCCAGATGCTCCAACGACTCCACACCCAAGCCCATGGACACCGACACCGCCTTGCACAGCTCCTTGGCGCTGTCCGAGATGCTCGAGCTGCCTGCTAGGTAACTGTCCTTGGACGAGGTGGGAGCCCCCGCGGCCTCCCTGGCTCTCCCGCCGCTGCCGCCTTCCGATGTCGCCTCCTGCTGCGGCGGCTGCGGCGGCTGCTGCAGGAGTTGCATGCTGCCGGCCTCGCTCAGGATGTCCTTAAGGTTGGCAGAGCAGCCGCTTAACCCCGGGAAAGTGGGGCCCAGCAGGGACAACGTGGATGGGGCAGCTGAGTCATCCTCGTCCGGCGGTGCTGGAGGCGGCGGCGGCAGCCCCTTGCCTGCGGCCGCGGCAGCTCCGGGCTCCGGAATGCAGCCGCTGTCCGCGCGGCCCTCGGGGGCTGGCTGGTGCTGGGCGGGCTGCGGTTCCTGCTCCAGGGCCAGGTAGCCCGCCGGGCATCTGCCCTGGCTTTGCGGGGAGCCGGGTCACTGCCGTCCCTGCCCCTGGAGCTCTCCCGCCGCCGCTGCTGCTGCTGCTGCTGCTGCTGCTGCTGCTGCTGCAAACGGGCGCCGGGAGGTGCTGCGCTCGCGGGCTCGGGGTGCCGAGGCCCCGGGGTCTGGATCACTTCGCGGACGCTCTGGAACAGGTTCTGGAACGCTCCTCGGTAGGTCTTGGACGGCGGCCGGGGGTAGAGCCTCCCCAGTCCTAACTGCACCTCCATCGTTGAGCTCGGCCGAATCTTCCTCCTAATTCTTGGATCCCGCTTCCCCTCCTCGCGCTGACAAGAGTTCAACAGGCGGCGACGCGGTGGTCACTGCGGCGAGCTGGCCACCTGCGGGAAGCTCCCGAGAAAGAAACTTGCAGGAATAAACATACAGAAGCGCGGTGACAGGCTCTGAGCCCCGTGCAGGGGGACGCGCGCGCCGGGCACGGTGTGCCCCGCCGGGCTCCGGCTCCCGCTGGGCACTCGCAGGGCAGACTCGGAAGATGCTCAAATCTTGAAGAAAAAAAAGGGGGGGGGTGTAACTCGCCGCCTTACCGATCCAGCGTGCGCTAAAGCAGGTGCAGATAGCGACCGCGCCACGTTATTTTTCTTTTCTGCTTCTGTTTGTGCGGTTTGGGTG
>NW_006433948.1:681965-726415 GCF_000325575.1 Pteropus alecto | reverse complement strand
CCCAGGGAGACCCCCCGCTACCCCGGCAGCCCCCGCCTCCCCGGCCCAGGCTCTAGGCGCCGGGCCCGAAGCCTTAACCTGGAGCTTTATTTTGAGGACAGTTCTGCCCGAGCTCCCGGAGGCCAGCGCTTACCGGTTGGGTTCCGAAGTCCAATCTCAGAACAGGCAGTGTGCGCGCGTGGGACGGCGGGGTGCGGGGTAGGCAGGGGCCGCCGGAGTGTCAGCCCCTTCGGCCAGGGGCTACGCTCAGGGCAGACGGAAAAGTGCAGACGCGAGGCTCTGCTTCAAACTCAGGACGAGCTGCGGCCAAGGCGGCAGACACTTGTTGAAAGCTTTCAGATCTCTCCAGAGGGCAGGCTGGGCCTGGTGGCATGGTACCGGTTGCTCTAGGAACCCTCCGCCTGGGAACCAGAAGTCATCTCTACCCTCCTTTTTCCTGTCTGGAATCGCCTCTAACCGCATGCTTCTCACCTGCCCGTATGTGCAAAGGCAAAATCACCCAGACAACCAGTCAAAACACGCGAACACCAGAAATACTTCTCATGTACACGGGGACCTCGATTCTGTCCAGGATTTTGCAGACGTTTGTTGACATGCGGGCACTTCCTTTTCCGAGTGGCCTTTGCATACTTTAAGCTTGCAAACTGCGCTTTTCGAGGACTGGAACTTACATAGGATCGTTTCTCTTCCTCTTGGTGGACAGCCAGGAGTGGATGGTGACATGGGGTACTGCCATTGCTCTTCTCTAGAGGAGGTCCCATAGTCCCTGTGTCAAGATGGAGAAGCAGGTAGCAATGAGATAGTAGAAGAAATGGAAGGGTAGACCCATAGAGAGGGACATTTCTTTCTGTGTCAACAGGATTCTATGCCTCCTCGGCTTTTAAATGTTTTAGACCTTTGGATCTGAGCTGGGTCCCTCTGTCCCAGAAGATCTGGAGATCTTCATCTGGGCCTCTTCTACTTTTCACAGGTTTCTACAAAGACCAACCTCATGCGCCTTTACTTTCTCTGACCAAAAGAGGTAACTTAATCCTAAAGGCAGAGAACACTGAGGATTATCAGCTCCATTTTCCAGATGAAGACATTGAAGCAAGGACATCATTTGTCCTATGTTCCTCAACTAGTCTTCCATCTCATTGCTATTTTAGCTGGACTCATCAATGTCAAGGGCACTTAGGAAAGGGCTATAAATGAACTTTACAGAACCCAAAGGTCTGAGGAGCTTTGCACCTGAGAAGGTGAACAATTATCTTCTGGGATTTTAATGGCCTCAGCCTTCCCCGGACACTTCCCAAACATACCCGGGTACCTTTGTTGGGGAGGAATCTCACAAATCACACCTTATGGGAAAGAAGCAGCCTATTCATAGAAATGTCAAATCGTAACAAGGCAAATTCTCCATTCCCTATTGTAATGGGAAAACAGGAATATGTAATTGAAGTGCACAGACACTTTGAAAACCTTATTTGAATAGTCA
This sequence comes from Pteropus alecto, assembly GCF_000325575.1. Lineage (NCBI taxonomy): Eukaryota > Metazoa > Chordata > Mammalia > Chiroptera > Pteropodidae > Pteropus > Pteropus alecto. The sequence continues at coordinate 724,938 of NW_006433948.1, read as the reverse complement.
TCACGACCTCTAGTTCCACTAAAGCTTTTAACTAGGGTTGCTCAGAAGGAACTGCGTCAGCGTGGCTGGGGGGAAAGTAGAATGGAAATAACAGTCTCAGAGCCAGGAGACCTGTTTGCCTGCAGACTAACGAGAAATCTTCAGCTCCTTCGGCTTCCGTTTCTTGCTCTGTGAAGTGGGGAGAAGAGGAGGTAGAGGCCGGACCAGATGGTCCTTCTGACGCTGACAATTTACAATGAGTTTTCTCATTTCCACCCAATCGGAGGTAGGTCTGGAGGGGGCGCTAAAGGTGACCAATGGACGGGGGTGAGGAGGGTCGTCATAAGCAAAGAAGCCTGAAGAAAACTGAGATGAGAACTAATTCTCTGAATAACTTCCTGCCATCGAATAGATGGCAGCCCAACAGACATTGAAACCCAGGTCTGAATCATCCCAAAGTTCATATTGCTTCCACAGCGTCAAAAATTGTTTCCACAGTTTTCTCATCAGACATCTGTGGCCAGTGATGTCTGTTCTCAAAAGGCTGATGTGCTACTTAAAGGAGCTCCTGTATATGTAACAATTTCGTAAGAAGGAAAACATTCTACAAATCCGGGGGATCGCTTTGTTATGTTTCATTTTTAAAGGTGGTGTGATCAACATCTGCCTCATTGTCAGGAAAGGCTAACTGCTGTGAATGTAACAGGGGCATATTACTTTATTTTGAATTTTAAACTCTGATCTCCCACCTCAAATCCGATTTTGCTGCCATTGCTTTTAAGATCGAGAGACACTGCTGAAGAACGTTACATAAATTATGTGCTCTTACCCTCTTTCTTCTCCTCCTCCTTCTTTTCCTTCTTCTTTGCATTTATTTTTTAGCAAGGAAGTAACCAGCGACTCCCTCCCTCTCAGGGGGCATACGTTTTTGCCATGGACTGCCTCTGCAATTTCAAGGGGACTTTGCTCATGGAATTTTCCCTAGCTCCTTGCTCCATAAAGCCAAGATCAGCTGACCTTTGGGGAATGGTGGACCTTCTCCAAGTCCTGTGAGTTTTATTTCCTATATATCTCACAAATCTGCCCATGTCTCTTTATCTCTGCTGCTGCCAAGCTAGTTCCAGGCACTGGCCTTTCTTACCTGCACTGCTGTAAATGGTCTCCCTCTTCCACTCACGTTTCTAGCAACGGGCTCTGCATTGAGAAGCCAGGGGGATTGTTTTTTTTTAAACTGAGACTTATTTTTTTAGAGTAGCTTAAGGTGCACAACAAAACAGAAGGAGGCACAACAATTTTCCATGTATTCTTTGTTCTCACACGAGCACAGACTTCCCTCAACACCCCCACCAGAACAGAAGAACCTATATTGATACATTTTAATACGCTAAGTCCATTGCTTAAGATTCTTCTTGCCATGAACTGTTCTGTGTTTGGACAAATGTATAAGACATGTATCTATCATTATGGTAACATGCAGAGTATTTTCACTGCTGCAAAAGTCCTCTAAGCTCTGCATGTTCACCCCCAATCCACCCCCTGACAACCATTAACCTGTTTACTGTCTGCATTGTTTTGCCTTTTCCAGAATGTCATGTAGTTGGAATCATACAATATGTAGCCTTTCAGATTGGCTTCTTTTGCTTAGCAATATGCATTTAACTTTCTTCCACGTCTTTTTATGACTTGATAGCTCATTTCTTTTCAGTAGTGAATGATATTCCATTGTTGGATGTGCCATAGTTTATTTATCCATTATCTACTGAAGGGCATCTTGGTTGCTTCCAGGTTTTGGCAATTATGAATAAAGCTGCTATAAACATCATTCTTGTGTGGACATAAGTTTTCAGCTCCTTTGGGTAAATACCAAGAAGCACAATTGCTAGATTGTATAGTAAGAGTATGTTTATTTTTGTAAGAAACCACCAACTGTCTTTCAAAGTGACTATACCACTTTGATTTCCCACAAGCAATGAATGAGAGTTCCTGTCGCTCCACATCTTTGCCAGCATTTGGTGGTGTCAGCATTCCGGATTTTGGCCGTTCTGGTAGTGGTATCTCATTTTTTTAAAAAAATTTCCATTTCCCTGATGACGTATGATGTGGAACATCTTTCCACGTACTTATTTGTCAACTGTATGTCTCCTGCGATGAGCTGTCTGTTAAGGTCTTCGGCCCATTTTTTAATCAGGTGTAGGCTTTCTTATTGTTGAGTGAATTTTAAGAGTTCTTTTTTGAATATTTTGGACAATAGTCCTTTATTGATGTGTCTTTTGCAAATATTTTCTCCCCGTCTGTGGCTTGTCTTCTCATTCTCTTGGCATAGTGTTTCGCAGAGCAGAAGTTTTTAATTTTAATGAAGTCCAGTTTATTCATTCCTTCTTTCATGGATCATGCCTTTGGTGTTATATCTAAAAAGTCATCACCACACCCAAGGTCATCTAGGTTTTCTCCTGTGTTGTCTTCTGACTTCTGACAGTTTTATACTTGGCACTTTACGTTTAGGTCTGTGATCCATTCTGAGTTGATGTTCGTGATGGGTATAAAGTCTGTGCCTAGATTCCCCCCTTTTTTTGCACGTGGATGTCCCATTGCTGCAGCATCATTTATTGAAAAGACTGTCTTTGCTCCATAGCATTGCCTTTGCTCCTTAGTCAAAGATCAGTTGAGTATATTGATATGGGTCGATTTCTGGGCTTTTATTCCAGAGGGATTTTTTAAAAACAACCTGATTAAGGTATTATTGAGATAGACATTCTTAGTACCAACTGATAACTTTTTACATATGCATACACTCATAAAACCATCAGCCAATCAAGATAGTGTAAATATCCCTCAACCTCAAAATTTCTTTTGTGCTCCCTTTGTACTTCCTCTCTCTACCACTCCTATATTCCCCTTCTGGCCATCAATGATCTATGCTTTGTCACTATAGATTAGTTTTCGTTTTCCAAAGTTTTCCATCGATGGGCGCATCATCATTTGTTTGTCTGGCATCTTTCACTCAGCGTAATACCGTTGATATCCACGTAAGCTCTTATGTGTCTCAGTAGTTTGTTCTTCTTTAATGCTAAGCAGTATTCCACTGTGTGGATGTACCACAATTTGTTTATCCATTAGCTTGTTGATGGCATTTGGGTTGTTTACAATTTTGGACTATTACAAATAAAGCTTCTATGAACGTTTATGCATACGTCTTTATATAGACCTGTGCTTTTATTTTCCTGACTGTATATTTAGCAGTAGAATGGGTGGGTCACAGAGTAAGTGTATATTTATCTTTTTAAGAAACTGCAAATTTGTCTTCCAAAGCGGCTGTACTATTTGCATTCCCATCAGCGGTTCCTGTACATCCTCACGGACACGGCTATGGTCAGTCTTCTGAAATTTAACATTCTGATTTGATGTGTAGGCATTTCTCATTTAACTCACATTTATCCAATGAATAATAATGTAGAGCATTTCTCGTGTGATTCTATGTCATTTGTATATTTTCTTTGACAAAGACTTTGCTTACTGGTATCTTTCTAAGAGCAGAAAATCTTAATTCTGATTGAAGTCCAACTTAGCAATTTTGTTCATTTACGTAGTGTGCTTTTGGTGTCAAATATATAAATATATATATTTTCCTAACCCAAGATCACAAACTGTGCTTTCAAAGCCTGTGTGTTTTTCCCTAAAAGTTGCGTAGCTTCGCTTTTACCTTTAGGTCTATGATCCACTTTGAATTAATTTTTGAATATGGGTATCAGTTCTTTCGTATACAGATTTCCTATCTTTGCAGCACCATTTGTTGAAAAGACGATCCTTTCTCCTCTTACGTGCCTTTAGACCTTTGTTAATAATCAATTGTCAGCATGTGTTTGTATAGAGGGCTCTTTTTAAAGGTGGATCCGGTCTTATCGCTGGCTTGCCACTGCTCTTGGTATATAAACGTGCGAACCTCTAACCAGGCGCTGCATGACCTGGCATCTCTCCACCTCTCTGATTTCGTCTCATACCGCTTTTCCTCCTGCCTCCTGAGCTCTGCTCACACTGGCCTTTATTCGGAGTTCCTCAAATGCCTAAAGGCACTCCGTCCTTCTTTCCATAAGCTATTCTCTACCTGAAATGCTGGTTTGTCCTTCTCTTGGGTAATTTGGTTAATGCCTATGTATGTGGCACTTCCAGAACGAATTCCCGGGCCCCCTAGGCTAGCTGCAGGTCCCCGCCCCCCACGCCTACCTTTTTTATGTTTTAACGGTATCCAGTATTTTTCCTTTGGAGGACTTCTCACAAACACGATTAATATTACTTGTTCATTTAGTTGTTTAATATCTGTTTTCTTCACTGGACTAAAGGGTTTTTTTCTTCTTTTTTTCTGAGAGCAGGGACCATGTTGGTTTTGTTCATTATCAAAGCCTTAGAACTCAGACTGGTGTGGCACATGGTCAAGTGCTCGATAAATATCTGCTGAATAAACAGATGCATTCCATTTTCATGGAATTAAAATTCTATTTCCAATCTGGGAGTTTGGCTTTGGAAGTTTGCAAAAACCCCTTTGGTTTCAGCACGGTTAGAAATGTAATAAACCTTCTCTTCACATACAAACAGAGAATCCCTCCAATTACGCAGTGAATGAGTTTTTATTAAGCACGGACTGTTGGCCAGGCTCTGTGCTAGGCACTGGGGATTCCCTGATGAACAGAACACCGAGGTCTGTCTCTCTCAGCAGCTCATTCACAGTCTAGGAAGGAGAGTGCGGAATCCTATAAATAACTACATCTGAGCAGGGCTGGAAATGCTGAGTGAGGCTTATGAATCAATCCTCAGGGTTCTTCCGTCTGCTGATTTGTGATTGTTTGCTATTTCCTCCACTTCGAGGATTATAAAGGACTATTTTCTCATGTCATATTTTCTGCGTGCCACTCAGTGTTGGAGCCTCCATCTCATCTTATCCTTTCCCACAGCTCCAGCCCTAATTTCTCCCCTGACCACCCTCTTCCAGGCTGTCAGTGCCAGAATCAAACTCATCAGGTTGTTGCCAGGCAGACACGCACACTCAGTACTCCAGATGTTCTGTTATCTTTAAGAAGAGCATTCCAGACTTTAATGTGAAATCTCCCACATTTTTTTAAAAGTTGACAACAGATCCAACTGGTTTAAAAACATCACACAGGACAACTTTTTGCAGGCAGAAACCAATAACCCAAACCAAAACCAAAACACATCTATGGACAGGAATTAGTTCGTGGGATGCCAGTCTGCCACCTCTGACCTTCAGGTTCAAATCGGTGCTCCACAGCCTAGCCTTCGAAGCCTATCACCATTAGGGCCTAGTCTCTCCCTACAGCCCGTTCTCCCACCTGGTTCTCCTGCCGACCGCCCAGGCCTTTAGCTGTCAGACTTCCTGGGCTCCCTCCAAACATGCCCTACACTCTCAGGCCTGCCTACCTTTTGGTCATGCTGTTTGCTTTTACTGAAATGTTATTCCCTCTCTCCCCTCATGACCGAATTCAACTTATCTTTCAAACATAGGTCAAATACTGAAGTATCTGAGAAGTGTTTCTGGATTTATCAGTCATTATTATATAAGCTTTGTTCTTATCTCTTTTAAAACACTTAACATAACCTGATATATATACATATATATGTATATATGTTTTTATATATACATATATTGTATATGTATGTGTGTGTGTGTATATATATATATAGTGTGTATATATACATACTATATATGTTCATTATATATGCATATATTCACTTGTGGATATATAACATATAAAGTCCTCTTGCACGCAGAACCCCCCACTTATGCATAGCTGTTCATTCATTTCTTATTTATTCAACAAAAGTGTGGCGCTCCTACTACATGCCAGGCACTATGATAGGCGCTGGGACTAAGAGCTCTAAATGTTCCTTTTAACCAAAATGTAGGTATACGATGTTAAACGCTAGCTAATTACATGGGGGCACTGTCTTCATGTCTGCTTTTTGACTGCTGACAACGACAACGACTCCCTGGGGACCCACTGCGATGCTCTGGTATTTGAATTCCAGGACGGTGATAACTACTTACTTTTCTACAGAAAACCAGGTGAGTAGGGGTTAGCTCTATAAGGAGGAAACTGAAACTCCGAAATATCGAGCGGTTTATCCAAGGTCAGACAGATGACAGAAGGCCGGGCCAGGACTACGGACCTAGATGTTATATCCCTAAACAACTGAGTCTTATCCCTGTGCCTCAGCTGCCTCTCTGGTGCTCTGGCGAGGTGCCCTGTCCATATCGTACAGATCAAACAGTAGACAAGCGGGGGCAATATTGTAGCTACGGTACAACAAGGCATCTTGTTACAGATTCTACAGTTACTTTTGATAAAAAAAAGAAAATGCTTTCTACTTCTCTTTATGTGTTATGTGACCTCTGGCTAATCTGTCACATCGGGCCTTCTTTTTTTTTTTTTTTTTGGTCAACTAGAGGTAATAATAATTATCTCCCTGACAATTTGTTGTGAAATAAAAGAAATGGAAAGACAACGTGGACTAAGTAATGCAAGGAGGAGGCGAGAGAACTAAAGTGTTAAAACAGCTCTATTCAGAGACTGCGATGTGCCCGCCGGCCCTGTGGCCAGGCTACCAAGCCACCTGCAGAACAAAGGAAGATTTCTGCTGGGACGGCTGACAACCCATGCCCATCATGAAGGGGAAACAGTCGTTCAGTGGCGCCCTACACAAAATAAGATCATTCATTCCCTGTGGCTGAGACCACGGGGAACCTGTGGATCAGAGGCTGGGAACTGCCAGCCTTTCACGCTACATGTTCCTACCTCGTCAGCTACAGACTTTTCCCTTCCTCGCGGGATGCCGATGCCATCCCTCGAAAATGAGTAAACAAAGTCTTTAAACTGTAACTCACAGGAACTGACACGTGACATGTAAACCGAATTAATTCCCTGGGGTCTCTTTCTCTGTCCCTGAGTCTCTCTCGGGCGCTCTTACTCACTGCCTCTGTGAGGAGACCACGCTCCATCTGGGGAGCGTCACCCCATCTCTAATAAATTTTCCTTTTGATTCTGACTTTAGTGGGTGTTTGAACCCTGATCTCTCTCAGTGTGGGGCTTCTCGCTCGGGGAATTTGCTCCGTGTTGCATCATAAAGATTATCATAAAAGTTTGTCCATTATGTGCCAAAATGTATAGTATGTATTTGTAATGCTTCAACAGCTCTCCAAGGGAGATATTATTGTTATTATTTTCATTTAAAAGATGACAGTATTGAGGCAGAACTAGAACTTGAAGCCTGCTCTGTTTGACACAAAACAGAATGTCGTATTTCTTCTCAGGCATTAGGCAACAGTTAATTGCCGGTATCATCTGTATAGTGCTATTTACTTTTCAAAATACCTAAGGATATTTGACCCTCAGTTCAGGTGCCAGGGATAACATTTGGGATTCAAAGTTTAAACTCCACATTTAAAAGGTTTCAAAACATGTGAAGCAGAGGTCAACAGTTGGAAATCATTTCAGCAAGATCTCTCTTTCTCCTCACCTACATCTCACCCTTCCCCGTCAAAATGGCCCTATCCCATTAGATTCTAGAAATGCCCTTGGCAACACCTGTTGTTGAAAAACACGTTTGTAGGTGACAACACACAGGGAATCCTGGCTCATATCTGTTTTGGCTTTACCGGGTGCTGAGGAAGGAATCAATAGCTGCCCAAATGGAAAAGGACCATCAGTCAGAGGACATGTGTAGCCTATGGATCTTTAAGAATGGAGTGTTCTGGGGAAGTCGGTGAGGCCAAAGGATGCACTTGAGATCACAGCTACGTTCCATAGTAGCAGAGCCTCCCTGTAGAGTTCAAAGCTAGTGGTTCCACCGATTGTCATCACATCCCTGTCATTTCTCCCGATTAACAAAAAGGGGGGCGTCGTCACCTTATCTGCTGCATATGACAACGTGGTTCACAAAGAATATTTGCATACACTACCTCGGTCAGTTTTCCTAGCACCTCCGGGCTGTTATGCAATGAACTCTACTATGCAAAAGAGGAACCTGACCTCTGAAGCTAAAGTGACTTGCTCAAGGTCATTCGGCTTTGCAGGTCAGAGAAATACGGGGCCAGAATTCTCCTCTGTCAGAGTTCTTTTTTCCACAGCAGAATTTTCAGTGATTAGTCCCCCTCAACAAATGATCCTCTGTCCCCAGAGACACATTATTTGCAGCTAATTGAAATCTTTGGTTAAGCTTGGACTAGCTCTATCTTGAAACTGGGACGAATTCTCTGGAGTACGGTTTCCTAGCAGCTTCTGGACATGGGTGACGGTGAGGTCAGAAAGATCTAGAGGTGAGGATGTGTTATAGGTGCAGTCCCACAATTCCTTGCTCCCACTTTCCTGAGAAGTGTGACCTGTCTCACACGCCCCTGAGAAAACACCTCTACTTCTTACGTTTCATTCTCACCCAGAACAACTAACTCCTTAGAATATTATGAGTCAATCTGTGGACATCAAAACTTTATTAATTTTTGGCTGAGTTGAAATGGAAACCAATGTAAAGAAGGGACATCATTCTCTCATACCTTAGAAAGAGGAGGGCTATCAGTAGGAATTCTTATACTTCAGTAATGAATCACAGATAGTGCTCTGATTATTAGTTGCAAATCTGTTACTTTATTTATGTGGATGATTCCAGGTTGTGCAAACTGGAATTACGAATTATTATGATCAAAGCCATAGAGAAAAGCAAATAGTATTTTCCATCAGACCCAAACTGATCACATTCTCATAGAATCACAAAGGCTACCAGTTCTGGTTGTTCTGCTTTCTGAATTGACGCAAACCTGGGACTAAAGCAGATTCAAACACAACGATCAAACTCCGGCTTATTGGCAAATACCCCTTTGTCTTTCATCCGGCATCGCCAGTCCTCACTCACCTGCTTTCCAACAGGAGCCAAAATGCAAGTGCACATGCTGTGGCAGTGTCCGGAAACCTTGACTGCTAGGCTGCTGAAGGCTGCCCCTGTCACAGATAGCAAACCAGGACAGTGATATGGACACAAAAGTAATACGATATTGCAAGAGCATCTGGCTGGTGCAATCAGATAGAAATAAAAGCATTCCATGCAGAAATAACTTGTTTGAGGTTCTCTTATCAACAGAGTGTATGCACTGGCCTACGATGACAGCTAATGTTTATTACGCGCTTATAATGTGTTAGCCATCCTTTTAAGAGCTTCACATGAACTAACTCATTTAATAGTAAGAGTACGTACTCTGTGCCCAGGTATTCTTCTAGCAGCTTTATGTCAATTAATCATATAATCCTCACAGCAATCCTATGAGAAAAGTACTATTACAACTCTCATTTTACAGAGGAGTAGAAAGAAGGAGTAAAATACAGCAACTTGTCCAAGGTCATGCAGCTAGTAAGTGATAGCCATGTTTGGAACTCCTGAATCCTGGCTCTATAGCTTTTCTACCCTGATTAATAAATAATACTTGCATATCATATGCATGGTCCTTTTCTCATTGGTAGAATACCAGAAACTCTCAAGGAATAACTGACCTTTTCCTAGCAACATGCTAGTTCAAAATAGAAAAAAGAACCAAGCCCGTCGTTTTCAATGTTAGTAGAATGAACTTTTATCTTGTTAAAAAATCAGAACAGTTAGGATAGGCTGAGCATTTTAGAGTCTTCAAAGCCCTTTTTCGCCCTATCTAATAGTAACAACTCTATGAGTTCAGCTAGGAAGGTATTTTTTTTTTCTCATTTCACAGATGAGAAAACTGAAGCTCACAGAGTTTAAGTCACTTGCTCAAGGCCACACAGTTTGAAAGTTATAGAGACAAGATTCAAAGACTCAAACATCTTCTGACTCTAATCCCAAATCATAACAGCTTGATATGTGTTCTCACTCTGATGTGGACCCTTGATAAGTCTCTGCCTTGCTTTGTGCCTAAGTTTCTACAGATCTCTTAACTGTGCAAATAGCGCCTGGCTTACAAGTTCTGTCACTAAAAAACCATATGGGATCAAGTGATAATACAAGTAAAAGCAGAAAGTACTTGTCCAATGGCAGGATACTGTGCATATACAAGGTCACCAATGACTTCTCTTTGGTTTTGATAAATATTGAGCTTTACTAGTAAGCAGTTACGGTTGCAAGTTGAGTTTGGAACCCAGTTGAGTTTACTAAGGCAAAAACAGAAATTGAATAATTCAGCTTACAGAGCCATTTATAATTAAGTCTGGAAGGGTGTCTCACAGAACAAGAATTCTGCTGGGCCTCAGAAACCATAGAAGAAGGGACTCCGTGCTCTCAGGACTGACTCACTCTCTCTCTCTTTCTCTCTCTCACTCACTCACACACACACACACACACACACACACACACACACACTCTCTCTCTCTCTCTCTCTCTCTCTCAATCTCTCGTCTCTGCTTCTCTTGGCATGTCTTCTCCTTCTCCTCTCTCTGCAGACCACTTTCTCCATTCTAAGTCCCCACAAGAGAATATGGCCACTAATAACACTTCTACAGTTCACGGTAGGAGCCAAACGGGGCTGGAATCTCTTGGTTCAAAAGCGTAGATGAGAACTCTGATGGTACAAGTTTGGATCACCTGCCCATCTTTTGGCCAATTAATTGTTACCAGGGAGCGAGGTCACATTGGAGGAATACAGTGATGCTCGGTAACAATGAGGTGGGGGGATTTCTTCTGGAAAAAGTGAAGAACAGTTCTCCTGCCAGGGGGCTTGTGGAAAGACAACCGGATCACTAAGTTTCAGTGCAACCTGAAGGCCTTGCTAGTGAGAGCTGGAGATGGGTTTCTCTGCATATCCAAACAGATCCGCGTCCTTCTGTGATCCTGCCGATGCTTCATAAGAGATCTATGCTTTGACACTGCTTAAAAGAACTTCCAGGGATATCAGTCATCACTTTGCCATCCTCTTCCATGCTAGAAGAACAGATGATTGACTAGCGTTCTGGTGAACACACTTTGAGAAGGCTTTTAGCTCTGACATTCGATGGCGCTATTATCGTCACGTCTCCTGCAGCTGGACCAGTCTTCGACCACCTGGTATGACTTCAAAGGGGCTTGAGTTTTATTGCTATTCCCTGGAATTCTACCATTAGTGGTCTATTTTTTTTTTGCCTTAAGGCTAAGCCGCAATTCAACGCCCCTTTCTTGGAAGTGGTTATTCGTGATGTCTTGTCAGTCATCAGCACATTGATATGAATGAGTTGACCATATCATTTCCTCACAGAACATTCACCTAGAGGAGGGAGAAGGAAAAAAGGTGGAAAGACAAAGGGAAGATGGGCTTCCTGGCAGGGCAGGGAGGTGAGTGCAAGAAGGAGTGAAGAGAGGCCCAAAGACAATGGGTTTCTCCCTCGCTGCTTAGAGAGCCAGACCTCCCTGTGCAAAGGGCCTGGGGACCTCCAGCAGCTGGGTCATGATGCTAATGACACTCTCATAGTCAACAGAATCTGTGACAACATGCTCTCTGGGACTTACAGTTAGCAACTCATGCTTTTTAGCCTCTCTTGCTATCAAGTAGAATCACAACTATTAATAATTTTCTCAGTTCAGTAATTTACAGTTGACAAAAATGTTTCTATGTGCATCGTCTAATCTGATTCTCACAACTCCCTGAGAAGTGTGCCAGGCGATGGTGATCATTCTGTCTCGCAAACCAAGGTACACAGTCAATACACATAAAAAGCCCTGGCCTGTACACTCTACAAAAGCAAAGGTGTTGTTTGCTTCGTTCTCTGCTCTTTCTCAGGCCCCTAGCATTGAGCCGAACGTGTAAGAGGAATGAATTTCCTTCGCTTGGGTCTAGATCTTCTCTGACTGTCCGACGCCAGGGGACCAAACAGGAACTGGTATTGGAGGAACATTCCAGGGCTTGTATATTTTATTTGATCTTCATGAGACTTCTGCAAAGTAGGGATTTCTCTTTCTTTCTGAGCTTCAGAGGTGTATAGATTGTCACAACCATGAAGTGACAGAGCTGGGATTTGAACCCAAGCCTCTTGGCGCCAGGCACAGCCATCAAGACTGCCTCTGTATAGAATTATAATATCAGTTCTCCTCATTTCTCAGTGTCAGAATGAGACGAATATGAATCCACGCAAGTCACGGAAGGGATCAAAGTGTGGACAAAGTGAGAGATGGTAATTAGTGTTGCTGTCTCATTCTGTCAAACTGTATTTTTCCCTAATAAAAATTCACTTTCCCCAAACCCATTTCCTCCAGGAAGCTCACGTGAAGTGTGAGGGACTGGCAGTGCCTGAAGCCACCTCCCTGCCACCTCAGGTCCTCCTGAACTTCTAATAAGCTCATAACAAAGTGAGAAGAAAGAACGTTTCCAATTTATATATTTTCTTTCCTTGTCTTTCCTGGCAATGGTTATTTCTTTGACTGGTCTATAGAAATGGCCACCTCTCAGTGACGAAACTCGGTGGTAATTAAACCACTCAGTGTGTGGTAGAATAACAATAACAGTAATGACAATACTTTTAATCATTTCTGTGTGCACTGTCATTTACAGTTGGTAAAGTTCTGTCACTTCCAGCAACTCATTTCAGGGCTTTGGTCTCCTACTCTCATGTGTCTTCATCATTTTCTTTCAATCCTCAAAACCAGCGGGGTTTTCGCTTACCACGCTTTGCTCAAAAGTTTGTTTCTTACGGTTGGAACAAACCAGTGATGCCCAGCCTGGTCTTGCAACACCCTGGGAAGCTTTTGCTCATATTACTTCCTCTCCTTAAAATGTCCTTCTTCCTCCCCCTCTTTATCCAAATCGTACTTATGTTCCGAGGTTCAGCTCAAAGCTCACCTCGCCTTCGAACCTTCCAGGTCTGCCCCAGCTCACAGCACTCCTGTCTTTCTCAGAAGGCCTGGGACACTTGTGCCCTTCACTTGACACTTAACACGGCATGTCTAATGTTACTGATTTTTATGTATACATCAAAATTATGTATGTTGCATGTGTACTCAGCAAACAATTGGTGCCCAATAAATGTTTCTTGATCGTATTCTTAATGTTCTCATTGATATATCGTGAATTCTCCCAAATGTATAAAAAAATTTATTTGATTTCAATTAAGAAATAGCAAGTGCTCACTTGAAGGGAGAGATAGCATATAATAGAGAGAACCTTGGATATAGAATGATAAGCCTAGGCTGGAGCTCTAGATCGGTCATGTTTCAGCTGTTTGAACTTGAATAATTCCCTTTACCTCAAAATGTTTTCAGTTTCCTCATCTGTCAAAAGAGGCTAGAAACACCTTCCCTGCACAGTGCCTGGCCGGTATCACATCTTAATAAATATTTTGTGAAACAAGGAATCAATATTTATTTCCCAGAGTGAGTGTGAGTGTCAGTGGAATCGTGTATTCAGGAGAGCCTTGCCAACTACCTCTGCAAAGAAAATAATCCATGATGACAATTATGCAAGTGAAGAAGGCTTTATGTGGGGGCCTGCCAACTGAGTTGCTTTCGGACTTCTCCAGGAAGAGGAAACCAACACGCGGAACATAACAACTTTGAAAAATACTAGATGGGTTGGAGGAGAGTGACAATAATTGATGATTTTATGTGACGAGAGCAGAGCAGGGTGGAGAGCAGTTCTCAATATAAAGACAGATTTGAAGGGGTGTCGAAGATGGTGTGGATGGGTTACCGAGTGTGAAGTGGGCGCCCTGGCTAAAGGTGTGTAAAGGAGGCTGAGAGAAGAATTTGGCTGGGTGTGACAGGGGCAGATTATGGACGGTCTGTCAGTGAAGTCCATATGGGAAAGGACAGGAAAGTGGCATCTATTTTCGAGCTGCGGAGTGATAGGATGCAGGTGGTTTTTCAGGGTGATGTGTTAGACACAATCAGAGGATGCAGGAAATCTAGAGTCAATGAGACCGTTTAGACTGACTTTGATTTGGTCCAGGGATAAGGTCTTTGTGTTTCTGCCATAAAACACTATATCCTGATTGTTAATTTTCCGGCATCATGAGAAAAGGATCTTTGTTGCCAAAAGTTTGACGTATTGGGCTTGGTCCTGAAACAGGCGACCTCAGACGCAGATAAAGAGCATTGTCACCCACTGACTTCCATCAACTTCTATCAGTGGCTTTTCATTCATTCATTCATTCATTCATTCATTCATTCATTCGCTGCTAATTAGATGCTAATTGCCCCACCAGCAGCTGCTAGAATCCTGAGGCCATTGCGCTCTGCTAATTGTCATCTCTAAGAAATGTGAAAATGAGTACCTGTGTTTCTGAAGTCCTGTGGTTCCCTCAGGGGCAGAATGGGACATCACAGTACAGTATGAAGAATAATCATTTTGTAATCAAGGAGAATTGGACTCAGAGTCACCTTAGGTAAGTCATTTAACCACTTTGAATTTCCTGCGTAAAGATGAGGATGATCGTTTTTCTTCCAAAAATAGTGATTATGCACCTAATATGTGTCTGGCCCTGTGCTGGGTGCTGGAGATGCAAAGGGGAATACATCAGTTAAAGTGAAAGAGCCGATGCAACAAACAAACCTATCAAATTCCTGTGGCTTAACATAAAGTTTATTTCTTGCTCACACGACAGCCCAAAACACAGCATCTCTCCACACAGTGTTTCAGAGATCCGGAAGCCATCCCTAGGCAGTGGTTCTCAACTCTGGCTACCCATTAGACTCTCTTAAGGAGTTTAAAAAATACTGATGCCTGGGTGTCCACGTAGAGATTTAATTGGCCTGGCATGCAGTAGATGTATCTGAAATGTTTAAGTTCCCAGCTAATTCTTATATCAACTCAAGTTTGAGAACCATTACTCTAGGGCATCAGAAACCTCTGCACCCAGATGGAAGTATAAAGAGAAGATGACGAACACATCGCTTCTGTTCATATTGCATTAGTAAGAAGCGGTCGTATTATTACCTTTCCCTTCCCTGCGATGTGACGGGAGATGACAAAACTAGGAAGCCACTTGTCAGCGACAACTTTATGTTACAGAGATATCTTAATGAAGTACTCATGCCCACTCACGTAAAATTGTGATCTGTTGATAAGAACAACAAAGAAAGGTCTGAGTGCCATGAGTGTGTTTCGAGAGACTTGGCCTGGGCAGTGAAGTCAGGAAAGGTTACATTGATAAAGTGATCATCGAGCTGAGACCTGAAGCATTAGTAGAAGAACTAGGCAAAGATAGCTGGGAAGAACTGTCCGAACAGAAAGAAAAGCATGTGCAAAGGCCCCGAGGCTTACTAAAGCATGATTATCAGAAGATTCAATGGAGATGATTTCTGCAAAAGACGATTTTAGCAGTAAAGCACTATGCAAATGCTATCATTTTAAATTATCATTGTTATTTATGTCACAGTCTGTCCCAGAAACCTGACACTCAAGCCTCTGGGCTCAGCCAACCCAGCATAATCCAGTGGTAAAGGGGCCAGAAGAGATCCTGTACTCTGTTTTCACATTAAATGAAAAACGGGCAAATTAAATACTCACTTCCATATGCTATTAGCCATCGTTTTGTAGATGTTGTTAAGCTATTCCCCTTTTCAGCCAGGCAGCTAGGAAGCTTCCTGTTAATATGTTTAATTTTTTTTTTTTTTTTTTTTTTTTTTTGCTCCTACCTGGCTTATGCTATGGTGGCTTTGGTTTCACAGCAAAATCCAGGAAAACACCTATTTTTTTAGACTGGAGAATATCACATTGCAGATCTCTTGGGGGGTGTGAAAACCGCAAACGAATGAGTATGTGCCCCATGGAATTTGGCTTACAAGGTTCACTTTGTGGAATCTTTTGTGTGGCCTTTCATAGGCTACTGGGGCTAGGCAAAGTCAAGGCCAAACGACTACAACTCTAAATGTCATTCTTCAGATAGGATAATGAGAGACAGAGAGAAGAGAGACAGAGAGAGACAGAGAGACAGAGAGAGATGGAGAGAGAGACAGAGACAGAGACCGAGAAAGGGAGAGAGACAGAAAAAGGGGTGGAGAGATACAAAGGTGGGGAGAGACAGAGGGGTGTGGGGAGAGCGCTAGAGCTGCTTTCATTCAGACTGAAGAGCTCAGAAGTGTGTCTCAGGTCCTATTCCCAGTATGCGTCTATCACAGGGCCTTAGCGTTTTTTCCTTCTACACCCACGTGTTTTATTATCTCCTGGCCATGGTCTCTGCACACCTCTAGGGCATAGACATGTGGGCCATATGAATCCTAAACTCCTAGACGATCAGATCTGGGAAGGGAGGGAGATTGACAATGTTTTAGGAGATCAGTTGGACTAATAGAGAGCTAGGGACACAGAGGCACAGAGATAGAAAAAGACGACTGGTCAGGAAATGGCAGGGCGTGGACTGGAGCCTCAAGCCCTGTCTCACTCTCCACCCCCGCCCTCGATGGCTGCCCTTTTTGCTGCTACATTTTCCCGTTAAACTCTTCCAGTGTCTAAAGGACTGTTCTAGTCCGATCGGTTGTTCCCAAGATTCTTTCAAGCAACATGTATTGAGTTCTGACTGTGTGACATGCTGGGAATGTAGAAATAAATAAGGCATCTTCTTTGTTTTCAAGCAGCAGCTCATGGCAAGTGAGAAACACACAGGGGAACCGAGGCACTACGACGCTGTGTGATCAAAGCTGTAAGGCATGGACAGGGTGTCACGGGAAGACCAGGGAGGGCTAGAGTAACTAAAGGTCGGGGAAGGCTTCCGAGAGAAAATAATAATTGACCTTGCTCTTGGAGAGCTGTTATGAATTCCCCAGAGAAGAGAAGGAGGAAGGAACCAGTTAGGAATAGCACGAGCTTTAAATGAGCGGAGGGATGAATTTTATGTGGCCAAAAGACACGGTGAGTTGAGAATAGAAATTTAAGTTAAAGCAGCTTGAAGAAAACCGAACCGATCAATCCTGACTTTATTCTATAGACTTTTGGGGAAATATTGTACAATTTAAAGGTGTGACATAAATGTGTTTGTTCATTCATACATTCACTGCGTTCCCTGTGGCCTTTCAATTGACAAATCTTCCCTGCTGAAAACTCTTAACTGCCTCCCCACTGCCTTTAGGATATGAACTAAGCTTGTCCGTGTGACATCCAAGGTCCCATGAGGACTTCTCCATCTACCTCCCTTTCCACTCTCATTTTTCAGCACTTCGACATTTGTCCTCTAAATTTTACTTTTCTTGAGTCTTTACAGTTCCCCGAGAAAAGAGTGCTACTGGACATTCCTTTGCCTTTGCTCTCGTTGTTCGTTCTTTGACATTTTTTCTCACCGTTTTTCCCCCTGAAAGACTGCTTTGCACCCTACCCAGTGACCCCTCGTCCAAGAAGTCTTCCCTGATGCCCCTAGGCTGGGTTGGGTGGCCCTCCTCAGTGCTTTCAAGACATCGACTTCTCATCTCTTGCCTATCGTTAATAACATTACGTGAAAATCATCTGTTTACTCCCCTGCCTTTGTAAACAGGTTGTGAACTGAAGGGCAGGCATGAGGCCTTGGTCCACTTTGTAACCCCTAGTTCTTGGTACTGGCCTGTTACAGAGCCATTGGCTCTATGAGTACACGTTGAACTGGACTGAGAGTTGGCTAATCAGAAGACTCTGGTAGCCTATCTAGGTTTCCCTGATTTTAAAATCAATTCAGTTCTCAATAACCCAGAGCCAAGGGCCAATATCAATATTAGTCCATGCCTGAGTGGCCTCTGAAATCAGAGTATTTTAAGAGAGTCCACTGGTTTGGGGTAAGGTAAGTCTGGCAACTGAATTTCAACAGTATGCAGGCAGTCAGACATAGTTAAGAGCCAGGTCCTGTCCCAACTGTACCACTTAAAAAAATAAAATCAAATCCAGGAGCTGAAGACACATCCTCCTTCCATCACCTTTGCCCCCTGACACAGTGGCCTGGTTTAGTCTGGCCTACAGTCCACCCAAGCCAACCCCAAGGGACTCCAACGACAGCTGCTAACATGGACACTTGGAGCAGTTCACTGTGATGCCTCATGTGGAGTTTAAAGCACAGACCCCTTCTAACTCTGTTTTGGGGAACAGGGTGGAGTCCCCTCAGAAGCCGCAGGGAAAATAAGCTCGGGGTGAACTTTATTTTGCCACAAGTCCAGCCATTCTACCTAGGGCCTCCACAGCACCAGAGTAACAGGATAGAAAATGATAACAAAATCAGTTAAATCGGTGATATAGCCCTAGAAACGAAATGGATGCGTAAAACTACTACAATCATTATTTTCCACCTGCGTCTGTTTGTTTGTTTTTTTCCAGATTTCAGTCAAATCGGTTTTGGTGTGCGCTTCCCTTGCTGATATGAAGGTCTTCCCTGCTGAGAACCATCTTCAGAGGATGATATGTGTATAGCGAGGTAGGGAGAAGGTGCTGAGGGCCAGGCAGGTAAGACAGTGAACACTCTTCTTCTAAGGCAACCCAGGCACTCACTGCTGGAGCTGGGCAAAATCCTCCCAGATGTTATAACCTCTTTCTATGGCTTCTGCTATATCACCGAGAGGCAAGTACAGCCACTCAGCTACCACAAATCTGTCACACTGTGTGGCAGCGGCAGTTCTGAGAGGAGGCCCAGACCCCATAACGGCCTGTTTTATCCGAGTCCAGGAAAACCCACCAGAGTTTTCATCTTTAAAGTATTTTTAATAAATATTAACCAGTGAAGGCTCTGACACAACAGTGTGGGCTGAGAAGCCGCAGTCATGCACTGGTCCAGTGAATACATGTGAAGTGGCAAGAAGCCAAGATGGGTTGTTAGTTTTGGTCCAAAGAGATCCTGGACTTCGTCCGGGAAGGTGAATGCGGGTCACAGAAAGAGTATCCTTT
Source organism: Pteropus alecto (assembly GCF_000325575.1). NCBI lineage: Eukaryota > Metazoa > Chordata > Mammalia > Chiroptera > Pteropodidae > Pteropus > Pteropus alecto. Next base: position 706,139 of record NW_006433948.1, on the reverse strand, counting down.
CAAGAGATAGATCAAAGTTCATTAAATCAATTCCTCTGTCTCTGGGAAGTCGTCTAAACTAGGAAATTCTTCGAATGGTTCTTTAGCATCATTAGGAGACTTTAATTTTCTCTTCCCACAGCATTCCACAATGTAATCATCACATAGGAGATTAGACTTTAATCCAACCCGAGGCCAGTCTTCTGTTTTTCCCTTTCTCCCTATCTGGAAGATGAAAAGAAATAAGGCTTCTCTCTTCCAAATAACCTTTGTCGAGATTATCCCAAAGCCCTGAACACACAGCAGATCGCCTACCAGGGGTGCCTGGCCAGAAAGGACTTTCAAGGTTATCTAGGCCAAGTTTGTAAACAGAAAAGCTGTAAATTGGGACAGATAAAATGGAAAGTTTGGAATGTGCTGGTTGAGTTTCTTCCACTCCCCCGCACATGGCCTACGCACAACTCCAAGGCGGAAACACCTTCGAAACTCCACGGAGCTCAATGCATCTTGCCCCTTCTCTCCTGCTGCTGCTTCGTGACTGTGGGGTACAAGTGAAGCAGAGCTGGTTTGCTTGTCAAGTTTGGAGAGAACATTCTCTGAAGAACCAGGGACCATCAAGAAGCCTTGTGGCTGGGAACTAAACACTACGCACTGGGCTTCTCAGGGCCCTGCCTCTTCTGAGGCTAGTTTGGAGTCAGAGCTGCATACTTGACAAAGTGAGTTTTGCAGTTGTCAGGAGCCAAGGCAGCTGTGAAAAGTGAGTTGGATGGGGTTCTGCCCCTTGCACCACTCCAGAGCTCTGCCAACACCAGTTTCTAGAACCTTTCCCATCAATGAAAGTACAAACAAGAAAACAGTCCCTTGTGTGCTTTTCACAAGCCTGGCACAGCCTGGAAGCTTGGCAGTTAGGGATCTCTCCTTGTTTCAACACGTACCCTGAGTAGATTCGCAGTGGGAATGGCTAGAGGTTAGATACGAGGCACTGAGGTAGGTTTTTTGTTTCTTTGTTTGGTTTTGTGTTTTTACAGATCCTCAATTATGGCCGTAACTTCCCTCAATTGTATCTAAATTGAAATCCCCACCACCTGTTCGCTCTGCAGCCTGCAATCTGGGAGAGCAGTTGCAGTTTTGTAATGTCCTCAGACACTGTCTTTGAAGTTTCATAATACCACTTCCTGTATTTCCCGTGCTAGATGGCCTCAGAAATTGGCACTGTATGTTTTCAGAAATGCAGACGATCGAGGGCTCAAGGAGGATGTGAAGCTGCCAGGACTGGCTATGTCATTTGCAGAGCCCAGTACAAAACAAAAACGTGGGACGCCTTGTTAAAATTATTAAAATGTCATGATGGGGATAGCAGATCATTAAACCGAGCCCAGGTCCTACTAATGAAGGGGCTCTGTCCCTTGATGGAAAACCTGATAGGATTAAAGCATAATCTCCTTCGTGATGATGACATTGTGGAATAGTGCAGAAAGAAAGGAAGAGAAAATAAGTCTCCTAATGATGCTAAGACTTCACTGGTTTAGGTGACAATTTCCTAAAGACAGAGAAATTGACTTAATGAACTTTCATCGATCTTGTAAAAGGATTCTATTTCCGTGGCCCTCGTTGACTTTCCCTGACAAAGTCCACGATCTCTTTGGACCAAAATTAATAACCCGTAGTAAACATGTGACCTTCACCTCTTGAAACCTCAACTTTATTATTTCCCGAATAGGAATGATGGTCCTTGTTCTACCTTCCACATCAGTTGCTGTGAAACTCAAATACTTCCATTAATTTTTTCAATAAATATTTGTACCTGGTTGGACAAGATACTAGCGTAGAAATAGGTGGCTTAGGCTAAAGAATTATACAAAGAGCTACGAGCAGGGGCAGATAAGCTGACATTATGACATTGAAAAATGCTCAAATATACCCAGGACGAGATGGGGACAAGTGGGGACTATGAGAACAGCAGGCCCAGCATGAGTAAAGGCAAAGGCTTCAGGAAAGCACAGATCATGTGTGTGTGTGTGTGTGTGTGTGTGTGTGTGTGTGTGTGTGAGAGAGAGAGAGAGAGAGAGAGAGAGAGAGAGAGAGATTGAGAGAGAGAGTGAGTGCACGCACGAGTGAGAAAGAACAGAAACTAAAGGGTCAGAGCTGCTCAAAGCCCCAAAGCAAATAAAGCAAATATGTCAGAGACCCTGCAAGACCCCAGTGTTTTCCTGTGCTGCTGTCCAGATCCGTGGCTTTAGGGAAAATATGAAGCAGCAGTAATCTCGTACCATCTCATAATTCCTATCATCTCCAGGCTTTCCCTTGTCTGTTTTACTCGGGCCTGGCTGGACAAGCTGCTAGGGAACCACCTGTTCTGGCTACTAGACCCAAGGAAGCAAGGAGCCAGGTTGGGTAGTAAGATCTATAGTTTGTTAACATCAACCGAAAAACGGGCATTCGCTTGCGAACATGAGGGGGTCCCAGAGAGCCACCGGTCTCTTCTCAGCAGGCCTGGACCAGATGCAATCTCTTGACATCATTCTATGCGCGTGTTAGCACTGTGCAGTTAGAGTCTCTGCCTCTAATTCATCATGAGGTCTTAGGCAGGGTACTTCACCTTTCTGGCTCTTTTCTTTGTCTCATTTGGAAACCAAGAGTGTTATAAAGGTGAGAGAATGGTTAAGCAAGGCATTCCTCAATGCAAGGATTGTCAGTTTAGTCTGTTATTGTTGGGTCTGTCGGGTCTTGGGCAAGTCCCTTCCCCTCTGTGCCTCTCATTGTCCCCATCGTAATATTGGAGTGGGGGTGGGATGTGGTTGAACTAGAGATTCTCCAAGTACCTCTAAACACTGACAGCCTATGAATTAGTGCAATAATGTCACATGAAGAAAGCAGATTATAAAATGTATGTACACTGATCACTCTGTAAGGGTGTGTGTGTGGGCACTACCTAGAATCAGAAGAGAACCCAGACCGATTTAAATTAAAGAATTAAAAATATTTGAGATGGTTTTCCTACTAAGTGTACAATATTTCGAAATGACAAAATTGAATATCTACGGACAATTTCTAAAGGTTTGCCCAGTTCTGATATTCTAGGACTGAATCTTATATTTCTTTGGTTAAAAAAAAAAAATATCTTGTCAGTATGAATATCTCAGGATAAGTGTTTTTACATTTTCATTTTTCAATTGGAGTTGACATTCACTATTATTTTATATTAATTTCAAGTATACAACTATCCTGATAAGTTTTTATTTATGTATATATATATATTTTTTAATTAAGTTTACTGGGGTAACATTGGTTAATACAATAATATAATTTTAAATGCCTCTTCTACCTTGAGCCCCTTTTACTGTTAGATTTATAACAAAATTTTTAATAAAACAGTATAATAAACTTTTTTTCTGTAAAGTGCTCACTGATAAGTTTGTTAAGCTTTGTGGGCCATTCAGTCTCTGTTTCAATGACTCCATTCTGCCAAGGAAGCTCAAAGGCAGCCAGAGAAAATATGTAAAGGAATGAGAACAGCTGTGTCCCAATGAAACTTCACGTACAAAAACAGGCAGTGACTGTGGGTTGCTAATCCCTGAAATAGTTGATAATAAAATCCAAAAATATAGAATAATTAGCAAAATTCTTAATATTGATAAATACCATCAATGTCTTTGAGTTTTAAATATGTAAAAGAGAAAATATTCTAAACGCATAGTTTTGTAGACAATGCCGCGTTGGATTCAAGTTCTCTGCTGACATAGTTTCCCAACGGCTACAGGGTATAATTCGTTGTAAAGTTTGCACATCCATACCTGGTCTTGCCTGGCGCATCGTAATCATTCGGCTATTGCAGGCTCTGGCACACATGAGTTACACAGAATGCCAAGTGCAAGTAGAAGAGAAAATGATTTTAAAAAAATCCCTTGGCATTTCCTGGTGCCCATTCAGGCAAAATAGCAATACTTTATATTTCCTGATTAAAGATTCACCTGCATCAACTCAAGAAGTGACTTGCGAACTTATCTCAAAATTAGTCAAAAAAGGACAATCAAGGTATTTCAGCACATATGCATTGCCAAAGTTCTGTGTGAGTTGATATGTGGTTTGGGAGATATGATTGAGATGATAAAATGTTTGAATTTCTGTCACATTTCAAGGGTTCACAGAGGTGTCAGGACAGACTATTTGCAATAAGGATCATCTCGATCCCAGTAACCTGGTGACATTGTCTTCATGTGCTGTTTCATATGAGTTTGTCTTTTCTCCTCTAATAGGATCTTGGAAGGCAAAAATGGTGTCTAATGCTTCTTATCCTTAATGTAGTGATTAGCACTGTGCAAAGCACATAGTGGGTACTCAGTGTTTATTTCGGAGTTTATTGAACACCCAAACTGTTCCAGTGCCTGATACATAGCTGGGGAAGTTTAGAGAGGCAGTAAGTGGACAGTAGTTAGACACAAAAGCCAGACAGCCTGTGTTTTAATACCAACTTTGTCATTTCCTAGCTGCGTGACCTTACAGAAGTCATGTCACCTCCCTTGTGCTTAAGTTTTCTTATCTTTAAAAGGGGGATGATAATAGTACCAAGCTTATAGGGTTGTTGTAAGAAATGAATGAGTTAATGTGTGAAATCCATAGACTGGTGCCTGGAACATGATATATGCTATATGTGTCAGCTACTCTCATTAATCCATGTTACATAACTAAAGCGGGGCTAAACGAAGTCTCTAGTACTTATGCACTTAACTCTATAGAGATTCATTACATGTTAAAGGGTGTGGACTTGAATAACATTTCAATTAACCAATAAGAAAGATCCTTTAGCCCAAGGACTCCTCAAGACTGACTTATATTTCCAAAACCTGAGCTGTGGCCTGTTGAGAAACAGGAGGTCAAATGAGGGGAAAGTGAAAGTGTGGTGTGTGTGTGTGTGTGTGTGTGTGCGCGCGCGTGTGTATTATTCTCGTAGCCAAGGCCTGCAGCAGTCCAACTGTTGAAAATGTGCTCTGTGAGTACCTGTGGCTAGAGACCGAAAGGTAGAGTTTCCACGTGCTCAAAAGACAAGAGACTTCCTAGTTGCTCAACAGATATTTTGTTCACTCATGAAACACGGTGATTCTTGAGAGTGCTGTCATTTTTTTTTTCTAATTTGAAGGATGAAGGACAGGTGAATGTGTTTATTCTCCCCTTCTTATTCACCGATTTCTAAATGACTATTTTTATATCTTCTCGGGGGATAGTGTGGTTTAGTGGAAAGGCCATGGGCTCTGGAGTTGAGTTTGAATCCCAGAGTTGACACTTGCTGTCACTTAGCAGAGAGGCCTCGTGCTTTTTCGATCTGCAGTTTTATCATAGGTAAAATGCCCATAATAAGATGCATTTCATAGATGTGCTGTGACAACTGAATGTGATGTGACAAGTAGGTACTATGACGTGTGTGTACTACACAGGGTAGTAGTGAATAACTTTACAGTCAGCAAGGCACTGGGGAAGTGTTTGACATGTACTGTTTCATTTAATACTCATAGCAACCGTACGAGGGAGCGGCATCATCATTGCTGTTGCACAGAAAAGGAAGGAATATGAAGATCTTGTCAAAGTAACAAATTACGGAGTGAATCTTTGCGTTCCCAAAATAAGCCTATCTTTATGAAGAACCGTAGCCATGACCACCCTCACCATCATGCAGTTCCCTTCACAGAGGGCGGGGCCCCGAGCTGAGCGCAGCGTGCCATGGGCAGATGAGCGCCGAGGTGTAGCTGTCAGCCGCCTCCATCTGTCGAAATGGCCTAACATAACATACGTTTGCTGACAAACAGCACGTTATTGATTAACTAGGATTTTACCATTATTGACTAAAACCACCAAGTCTTTTAACATGATTGCAGGAAGGCACCGTCTCCCTGCTGTCTCGCACAGTTAGTTATTTGGAATTCTCAATAGAACTAAACAGTTATTCAAACTAAACTGTATTTCGCTGGAATTAAGCTTATGTTTGGATTCTCATTCGGTGACATAGTATCTGTCTATTATCTAGTCATCTGTCTGTTACATGCCATCTACTCAGATTTCTATATTCCTTTCTTCTTCTCCTTCCTGAACATTAATCAGGCACCTACTATGTGCCAGACATTCTCGATATGGACATTAGAGATCCAAGAGTGAATTAAACATCTACTGCCCTCAAAGATTTCTCATGCTCTTGGGCAAGACTCATTATACATAATAAATCTGAGCGCATAGAGGTAGGAACCAATAAATCTGTCCAGGGTGGCATGTGACATCAGAAGAGTCTTCATAAAGCTAATGATGTTTGAAGTAGGATTTGAGAATGATAATAATAAGTACTATTTATTCATCTAATATTCATTCAATAAATATTGAGATCATCTAATAACTCAATTACTGAATATTAACTATGCCTCCGGCACCATTCTGGGTGTTGGGAGATACAGTGGTAAATCACACAGACCTGCAGCTTATAATCTAGTATAATTACATAATTGTAAGCTATAAAGTAATTTATTAAAAGTGAGGGGCAACATAGTACAGTGCTTTAAAAACATGGATTCTGGGGCCAGACTACCTGGGTTCAAATCCCTGACTCTATTACTTACTAGATATATGACCTTGTGTAAATAACTTAATCTCTGTGCTTCAGTTTCCTCATCTGAAAAAAATGGGAATAAAAATAGCACCCACTTCATAGGATTGTCATGAGGATTACATTGGACAGTAACCTGAAGTGCTTAGAATAGTCCTTGGCACATAGCAACTGCTATGTAGGTGTCTGTTATTATTATTAGTGCACAGAGTACAGCAGAAAAGCGATACCGAAGACCTTAGAAGCATGGAGCATATAACAAAAAAGGAGGGGCAGTGTAGTCTGGGGACTCCAGAAAGGCTTCCTGAGGAAGTGATAGTTAAGCTGAGAACTGGATCAGGGAAAGCTTCTCAGAAGAAGCAACGTCAAGGTTGACACATGGAAAAGAATAGTAGGGGTGTATAAAGCCAGGTCCTTGAGAGGTCACTTAAGACACTGATTTTTGTCATAAGGAAAATGGGTAGCCATTGACAGGTTTTGAGTGATATGATAAACTTTAGATGTTGGAAAAAAATCACTTTCCCTGTGTGAAATAAAACTAGATTAGAGTAGGAGAGAACTAGAAGTAGAGATTTCAGTTAGGAGGCAGTGGCAAGATCCAGGTGAAAGCTGATGGTGAGTGGGACTGAGGACATACCAGTAGGGAAGAAGAGATGAGGACAGATCCGAGTGATATTTACAAGGTACAAACAGTGGAAAGAACTTAAGAACTAAGTGATTGTGTGCACGCGCGCGCACGTGTGTGTGTGTTTACCAGTGATCAAGGGAGTGATGAGAGACAGGAAGAAATTAAGGATCATGTCCAAGGGCTTTTTTTTTGCTTTGAATAACTGGGTGAATGGTGAGGCTGTTCACTGAGGAAAGAGAACTATGATGGAGAAGCAAATTCACAAGGAATATAAAGGAGGAGTTCTGCTTGTTGACTTCTTATTATGAGCCAGATATCATGTCACACACTTGACATACATTATCTTTTTCAATATTCGGCAGCCCTGGGAACTGAGCGTTTTCATTTGACGTTAACATTTTTCAGATTAGGAAATCAAGGTTTAGAGAGAATAAATAACTTACTCGAGATCACACAGTTCAGAAAATGGCAGAATTGGGATGTGAACCGAAGTCTGTCTGACCCCAAAGCTCGTGTTCTTTGCACGCTTCCCCACGGCCTCAGAGAATGACTTGCATCAGCTTATTTAACTCCAACCAGCACAAGACGCCTGGCCTCTGCCCATCTCATTCCTCCACATCTGCCTCAGTGACTAAAAGATAGACCCTAGACGTAAATAAACTGTCCAAGGTTATGAAAGTCAGCTGATTTTAGAATGTAGAAAGATTGGAAAACTGGAGAAACCATAGCGATATCTTCTCTAAGCAGAGAACTCAATGCAAACAGTTTTCCTTGCACCTGACATTGCTCCGGCCCTGTTAGCAGGGTCAGTATTCTCACTGCTGCCCCTGTTCCTCTGTTCTCATCCTTCCGTACAACTGCCGGTGCAGTCAGGTTTCTCACGAATGATGCTATCTTCCTAATCCCAAACCGACACGCACAGTCTGGCAAAGGGATTTTGTGCTGTGTCTGGCTATAAAAGGAAGTCTGGTGGATATATTCTGGGTCCCAAAAGTTTGGAATTTCTGGGACATTTTGACTGTGTTGGTGGTGTCTGGGGATAAAATATCTGAAATAACGGTTGTCCTAAAAAAAAAAATCCAGGTCATTTGCTTCTCCTCTCCAGATCCATGAACTAAAACTTAAACCAGTATATCTTCTCGATATTCAGGCAGATCTTTAATAAAGCAGTGAGCGGAAGAAGGCTGAGTCTTTTTAGCCAGGTTCATGTCAGTGTGTTATTTAATTTTTCATCATCTTTCAGGCTTGGCCTTCGCTGAGCTGTGAACCCTAACGGTATTTCCCTGTAGCCTCTATCTAAAAAGATTAGCATGAGAGAGCCTGCCAAATGTCTTGCCAAAGTCCCATACTCTAGTCTCCTGCGTAGGTACCTGGTTATAAACACAAACAAAAACAAACTTGGTTGGTTTGCCATCACCAGTTTAGTGAATGCGTGTTGGCTTCGAGTATACACTTTTTCCCCTGCATCCTCAAGGGTCATTCCTTGAATAAGTCATTCTTTGAATCTCACTTGAAATCAAGATGTTCATTTGTAGTTTATCAAAAGCACCCTCTTCCCCTTCATGCCAATGCTTACTCTGTTGAGCTATCTTCAGCTTTCAAGCTTCTCTACCATCCTCCAGGGCTGCTTAACACCCAGTGGCCTGATCTTAACTCACAATTTCTTAGTATGTGATTTTACTGATTCAGGACCCTTGAACTCAGTTAAAGCAAATACATCCTCTTTTACAGTCCCCTCAAGTTATTTCTATTTCCAGCACTTCTAACCAAGGCCCATTCGCTGTGTATAGGCCTGAGGGCCATTTCCCTTGTCACTTGACTTAACACTCACTAGTAGGAGCAGTCGATTCCTCAGATTACCTAGCTGTCTCTCAGAAGAGAGCGGTGCCCTGAATGGTGAGACAGTGTGACAAGGCTGTAAGGGCTCTGACGATTGTCTATAATGCTTCATCAACAAAGCAGCTGCTGGTTCATGCTGCAACTTTGTGTGAATTAGCAAAGCTATCATTTAGAATCGAAGGACAGATAAAGAACTTCCCAGACAAGAAAAAGCTAAAGGAGTTCATTACCATGAGTTAATCACCACCAAGCCAGTATTACAGGAAATATTGGAGGGACTTTTTTAAGAAGAAAAATATATGTACCAAAAATATGAATAAAGAATGGCAATAACTACATAGATATGGACTTTTTTTATATATGGATTAAACGCTCCAATCAAAAGATAGGGCGGCTGAATGGATAAGAAAACAAGACCCTCATGTATGCTGCCTACAAGAGACTCACTTCAGATTGAAAGACACACAGAGACTGAAAGTAAAGGGATGAGAAAAGATATTTCATGAAAATAGAAATGGAAAAAACAGCCGGGGTAGCAAAACTTATACCAGACAAAATAGACATTCAACCAAAGACTATAAGAAGAGATGAGGAAGGACCCAGTAATTCCATTTCTGAGTATTCATCTGAAGAAACCCAAAACACTAGTTCAAAAAGACATATGCATCCATAGGTTAATTGCAGCATCATTTATAATAGTCAACATATAGAAGCAACCTAAGTGTCCATCAATAGACGATTAGATAAAGAAGAGGTGGTACACATATACAATGAGATATTATTCAGCCATAGAAAAGAATAAAATCCTGACATTTGCAACGAAGTGGATGGACTAGAGGGTATTATGCTAAGTCAAATAAGTCAGACAGTGAAAGACAAATGTCATATTCTTTCACTTTTACGTGGAATCTAAAGAGCAAAATGAATGAATGAACAAAGCAGAAACGAACTGAGATACAGAGAACATTTTGATGGTTGGCAGCTGGGAGGGGGGTTGGGGAGTTGAGTGATACAGGGGAAAGGAATAAGACGAACAAATTGGTAGTTACAAAATAATCGTGGGGATGGAAATATAGTCAATAATATTCTAACTATGTATGGGTTACATGGGTACTAGATTTATCGGAGTGATCACTTCATAAGTTGTATAAACACTTAATCACTATGTTGTACACATGAAACTAATCTAATATTGTATGCCAACTGTAATTGAAAAACAAAAAAAATTAAAGAAAAACCCATCCAATTTACATTTTAAGTGGGTTCAGTTTAATTATATCTCAATAAATTTTTTAAGTGCAAAAAAGTAAGCATATTTGGGATACAATATTACATTAGTTATATTATTTTCAGGTTTATAATATAGCGATTTCACATTTTTATACCTTAGAATGTATCTATTTATCTTTAAGAGTATCAACCATATCTGTTATATAGATTGTAAACATGCTAAGACCAAAATGAGAGCCAGTCCATGTGACAAAAAGTATCCCAGAAAGAGAATCAAGAAGCTTGGGTTTTAGACGTTAACCTGCTGTGCAACCTTGGACAAGTCAGTTAACTTCTCTGTTCCTCATTTTTCTCGACTCCAAAATGGCGTAATAATGCCTACTTTATTCTCTTTGGCTACTAACATTCCTATGAAGCTCAAATGAGATTTTTTTTACAAGCACTTTGTAAACTAAAGAGCCCTATGAAAGTATAAAGCAATATTGGCAAATAAGGGAGCTGGCCTGAAAACTGACAGAATAAACAGAAAAGTGCAATCAGGACTCAAAAAGCCATAACATTTATTTAAAAATACTGTATCATTCTAAAAATATTAGTTAAAAGCAATTAATGTCTACAGAAACATTTCTACCAGTGAAAAACTTATATATATGTCTATATGAATATATAGACACATATAAAGGTGTTTAATGTACCACTCATTATAAGTGTGAAAAATTAAAATTCTCATAAATATTCATTCATAAGAGATTGATACATATTTCTCCACAAAGAGATATTCTGCAGTTACTGAAATAGAATAAGATCGATCTATATATGTTGACAAGGAAAGATATCCAAGATGTATCATAAAGTGCAAAAACAAATTGTAAAACATTAAATATGTGTGATCACATATATAAAATTAACAACAATATGTGTGTAGGTATATATATTATATATAAAATATCACCCATATAACGGATAGATTATATATGTAAGTACCTATGCTATTTGTTCATATAATTATAGTATATATTTAATCTAGAGTATGGCCCATCAAATAACAGCCTTGAGCCAAATTCAGCCCCGGTACCTGTTTTTGTTAATAAAGTTTTCTCAGTACACAGCCATGACCATTTGTTTGTTGTCTGTGATAGCTTTCACGCTATGGTCCATAAAGCCTAAAGTATTTAGTATTTGATTCTTTACAGAAATAGAGTTTCTGACACCTGATCTAGAGAAATGTATGCTGTACCATTAACAGCCGTTACCTCAAAGTGGTTAAACTATGAAAGACGTTCACTTTCTAAGATATGTTTCTTCCAGGAAAGATGGTACCCTTCGTTTGATTTCTTTGAATGCCTACATATTACATAATTATAGTACTGACATCGAAGCCAAGATTTTTACATTGGTAGACTTGTATATGTAGGTCTGTGTCATTTTATCTCATGTGTGGATTTGTGTAACCATCACTGCAATCAGGACACAGAACTATTTCATTACCCCAGTGATCTCCTCTGTGTTGTTCCCACATCGTTATATCTGGCCCTTCCCTCGCTTCGTTATCCCTAACCCTTGATGATCATTGATCTTTTCCCCATTTCTACAGTTTTGTTATTTCAACATGTTATATAAATGGTAATACAGTAACCATGTGAAACGGCCTTCTTTCACTGAGCATAATGACTGTGAGACTCATCTAAGTTTTGTGTGCCTCAACAGTTCATTATTTTTCATTGCTGTGTGTTAGTTCACTGTGCGGACAGGGTACGGTTGTTTATGTGCTCATGCACTGAAGGACAATATGCATCCTAAACCACTCCAGTCTGTTCAGAATTAATGTTTTATCACGTGGAGGGCAATGTAGAAACCTTACCAGCTTTTAGCTCCCTTTACCCATTCTTCCTACGTTTTAGTTATCAAATATATCACATCTACATATCTTGAAAACTCCACCAGAGAGTGTCATCATTTTTGCTTTCAACTACCATGTATACTTTCAATAACTTAGAAAACTAAAAACATAGTCTATTTATACAGATAGTTATCTTTTTCTTGCTCTTTTCATCATTCCCGATGTTCCAAGTTACTCCCTAGGATCGCTTCCTTTTGATGTGAAGAACTTCATTTATTGTTTCTTCTAGAGTGTGTCTGCTAATGATGAATTCTTTTATTTTTTATCTGAAAATGTCTTTATTTCAAGTTTTTTGTTTGTTTGTTTTTGTTTTTTGTTGTTTTTTTATTGTACATAAAATTCAGTTTGGCAGTCCCTGAGCACTATTCTTGCCTTCATGACTTGTGTTGAGAAATCTGCAGTCATCTGAATCTTTGTTTCTCCATCTGAAATGCATCACTTTTCTCTGATTTCAAGGTTTTTTCATTACCTTTGGTTTTCGGCACTTTGATTATGATGTATCTAGATGTGGATTTATTTGAATCTACTCCATTTGAAAGATGGCTAACTGTCTTGAATCTGTGTTTATTTCTTTCACCAATTTTTCGACGTTTTCAGCTATTACTACTTCAAACATTTTTTTTCCTACATAGCACTCTTTTTCTTTCCATTTTGGGACTCCAATACCTAAACTCATTTTTCTTTACTCTCTCCTTTCTTCAGAGTAGATAACTTGTATTGCCCTGTCTTCAGGTTCACTAACTCTTTCCTCTCTTATCTCAAATTTGCAATTGAATGCTTTCAGCAAACGATTTGAATTATTTTATTTTTCATTTCTAAAATTTCCATTTCATTCTTTTTTATAGCTTCGATGTTTCTGCTAGAACTTTCTATCTTTCCATTCATTTTCAGGGTGTTATTCTCTACTCTTTGGTTCTAATAACTATTTTAAAGTGTCTTTCTGATAATTGTAACATGTAGGTCATTTCAGGATTGGCATATTTTGATTGATTTTTTCTTCTTAGTAGATGAAAAAATCTGTTCCTAGTTCTCTCTACATTGAGTGATTTTTATTGTAGGCTAGACATTTAAAATATTATGAATGAGACTCTATGTCTCATTCTATCAAGTATATTCATATTTTTTGTTTGTTTTAGAAGGCTTCAGTTCTCAAGTTCTAATCTACCTCCTGTGAACTGTAGTTTGAATATCAATTCAATTCTCAAAGCCTTTGAAATGCTATTCAGGTCTGTTCCATGTATACACCATCTATTTCCGTTCAGGTACAGCCCCAGAGGCCAGTCTGGGACCCAGGCAGTAGACTACCCAGTAGTTCAGTTCTCAATGCTTTTCTTGTGCTTTTTAGAGTCTGATTCTTCAAATATACAGCTTGAGGATAATCCCACAAATTCATAAACAAATTTATGGACTCCCTTTCCTAAATGCTCTCTTCTTTGTGATCACTCTGACACTATCTGGACACCAGAGATCCCCTTCCTGCGTATACATTTTTCTTCTGCTTACATTATGCTAACATTGCTCTTCTGTCTCTAGTTTCATAGGTGAAAGCTTAGATTATTGATTTTAGATCTTTTTTCTTTCCTAATACATGACTTTATTATTATAAATTTCCATCTAAACACTATTTCTGATAGCATCGCATGGATTTTCATAAGTTGTATTTTCACCTTCATTTAGTTTAAAATATTTTAAAATTCTTTGGGGACTTCTTCTTTGACCCAAACATTATTTGGAAGTATGTTGTTTCACCTACAAATATTTTGGGGTTTTTCAGCTTTCTGTTATTTATAGTTTCATTCCTTCATTCCTTTGTGGTTTGAGAACATAATTCATGTGATTTCTATACTTTTCTATCTGTAAAGGTGTATTTTATGGCTCAGAATATGATCTATTTTGGTGAATGTTCCATGTGAGCTTCAGAAAAATGTGTATTCTTCTGTTGTTGGATGAAGTATTTTACGTATGTCAATGAGATCCAGTTGATTGATGGGGCTGTTGAGCTTAATGATATTCTTACTAAATTCTTTGCTTGTTTGATTTATCAATTACTGAAAAAGGATTGTTGAAGTCTTGAATTATAATAGTGGCTTTGTATATTGCTCCCTGCAGTTCTATCAGTTTTTGCCTCAAATATTTTGATACTTTTTTGAGAGGTGTACACACATGAAGGAATGCTATAGTTTTGTGGTTGTTGTTGTTTTGTTTTGTTTTTTGGAGAATTGACCCCTTTAGTGTTATGTAATACTTTTCTCAACCCCTGATAATTTTCCTTGTTTTGAAGTCAGCTTTGTCTGGAACTAATATAGCTACTCCAACTTTCCTTTAATTAGTGTTAGCATGGCGTATCTTCTTGCATCCCTTACCTTTTATTTTTATTATGGCCGTATACTTGCAACATAAAATTTACCATTTTAATCATTTTAAAGTATACAATTCAATGGCATTTAGTTCATTGGAAATGTTGTGCAACCATCATAACTGTCAAGTTCCAGAACATTTTCATCACCCCAAAGGAGACTCCATACTCATTAAGCAGTTACTTCCCATTCCCCACCCCGCCTGGCCTCTGGAAACAACTAATCGACTTTCTATCTCTATGGATTTGCCTATTATGAATATTTCATATAAATGGAGTCATACGATATGTAGCCTTTTGTGTCTGGTTTCTTTCGCTTAGCATAATGTTATCAAGCTATATCTATGTTGGAGCATGTATCATTACTTCATTCCTTGTTATTATCAAATATTATCCATTGTGTGGGTATACCACATTTTGTCCATTCATTCATGGGCAAACATTCGGATTGTTTCTATCTTATGGTGATTGTGAATAATGTTACTATGAACATTTGTGGATAAGTTTTTGCTTGAATGTCCGTTTTAATTCTTTTGCATACATACATAAGAGTAAAATTGCTAAGTTATATGCTGAGTATATCACTTTGAAGAACCTCCAAACTGTTTTCTACAGCAGCTGTCCCATTTTCTATTCCCACCAGTAATGAATGGGGTTCCAATTTCTTCCCATCCTTGCCAACACTTGCTATTTTCAATTCTAAAAAATTACAGCCACCCTAGTACATGCAAAGTGATATCTCACTGTGGTTTTTATTTGCATTTCCCTCTTGATTAATGATGTTGAACATTTTATCATGTGCTTGTTGGCCATTTGTATCTTTTATTAGAGAAATGTCAATTTAAGTCCTTTGCTTATTTTTAAATCGGATTGATCTTCTTTTTGTTGTTGAATTGTAAGAGTTATTTATAAAAGCTGTATACTACACCCTTCAGATACATAATTGGAAAATATTTTTTCTCCCATTTTGTGACTTGTCTTCTACCTCTCTTGGTAGTGCCTTCTATTGTACAAAAAAAAATTAAATTTTGAGTAAGCCCAATTTATCTATTTTTTTCCTTTGTTGCTTGTTCATTTAATGTCATATCTAAGAAACCAAATCCAAATTCGTGAAACATACTCCTATATTTTCTTCTAAAAGTTTTATAGTTTCAGTCCTTATGTTTAGAACTTTGATCTGCTTTGAGGGTTTTTTTCCCTGTATATAATGTAAGGTCAGAGTCCAACATCATTGTTTTGCTTGTCGACATCCATTTGTCCCAACACTATTATTCTTCTAAGAGTTTTATGCTTTTAGATGTTATATTTACATATTTGATCTACTCTGATTTAATTTTATGTGGTATAAGTTGATGGTCTAACATCATTCTTTTCAATATGAATATTCATTTGACCCAACACCATTTTATGAGGACACTACTCCTTCCCCATTGAATAGTCTTAACATCACTGTCAAAAATCAATTGACTATCAATGTATAAGTTTATTTCTGGGCTCACAATTCTATCCATTGATCTATATGTCAGTACCACATTGTTTTGATTATTGTAGCTTTGCAGTAAGGTTTGAAATGTTAAAGTATGAGTCCCCCACTTTGTTCTTCCCTTTCAAGATTTTTGACTACCTAGGATCATTTACAATTCCATATAAATGTTAGAATCAGCTTTTCTATTTCTGCAAAACATATTGTTAGGGTTTTGATAGGGATTATATTGAATTGGTAGATTGATTTGGGGGACTAATGCCATCTTAAAAATATTGTCTTTCAATTCATTTATGTAGGCCTTCTTTAAATTCTTTCAGCAATGATTTACAATTTTCAGTTTTGCACCTCGTTTGTTAAATTTATTCCTAAGTATTTTATTCTTTTTTGATGCTATTTTAAGTAGAATTGCTTTCTTAATATTTTTTTTCAGATTTTTCATTGCCAGTTTATGGAAATACAATTGATTTTTGCATGTTTATCTTGTACCCTGAAACTTCTGCTTAATTCATTCATTAGCACTAACAGGGTTGTGTGAGTGTGTGCGTGTGTGTGTTTGTGTGTGTATGTGTGGATTCATTAGGATTTTCTAAATATAGAACCATGTCAGCTGTGAATAGAGATAGTGTTACTTCTTCCTTTCAAGTTTGGATGTATTTTATTTCTTTTTCTTGCCTAACTTCTCTGGTTAGAACTTCCTGTGCAATGTTGAGTGGCAGTGGAAAAAGTGGGGGTTGTTGTATAGCTCCTGATTTTAGGGGAAAGAGCTTCTAGTCTTTCACCACTGAATGTAATGTTAGCTACGTGTTTTTCATAAATGTTCTTTATCATGATGAGAAAGTTCTTTTGTATTCCTAGTTTTCTGAGTGTTTTTATCAGGAGTGGGTATTGGATTTTCTCAAGTGTGTTTTCTGTGTCAATTGAGATGATAATGGGGTTTTTTCCTTCCATTTATTAATGTCATGTATTACATTGATTGATTTTCATATTTTCAAACACCCTAACAATCCTGGGATAAATTCCACTCAGTCATGGTTTATGATCCTTTTAATATTCTGTTGGATTCAATTTGTTAGTATTTTGTTGAGGATTACTGTATCTATATTCATAGAATATTGATCTGTAGTTTACTTGTGTTGTCTTTGCCTGGTTTTGGTATCAAGGTAATACTGCCTCATAAAATGAGTTGCAAAGAACCGATGAAACCAAACAATAATTCCTTGAAAAGATTAAAAAAATTGATGAGCATTTAGCTAAAATGACTAAGAAATAAAGAGAGAAGACATAATTAACTAAAAGCAGAAATAACAGTTTGGACCTAACTACGAATCTTACACTCAATTTAGCTAAAGATTTGTCAATTTTGTGGATCTTTTATAAAAACTAAATTTTGGTTCAATTGATTTTCTCTATTATTTTTCTATTTTCTTTTTTATTTCTAATGTGATATTTGTTATTTCCCATCTTTTCTGGCAGATTTGCATTTTGTTTGCTCTTCCTTTTCTATTTACATAAAGTTAGGTTGTTTTGCAACAACTTTTTTTTAATTGAAAGAAAACACTCATAACATATAAATTTACCATCTTAACAATTTCTTAAGTGTACTGTTTCGAAGTGTTAAGTAAATTTATATTGTTGTGTAATCAATCCATTTTTTCACCTTTCAAAACCGAATCTCTATACCCATTAAGCATCAACACCCATGTCCCCCTTCTCTTAGTCCCCGACAATCATTATTCTACTTTCTGTTTCCATGAGTTTAACAATCGATAACTTATATAAATGAAATCACATAGAATTTGGATTTTGGTGACTGGCTTATGTCACTTAGGATAATGTTTTCAATGTTCATCCATATTGTAGCATGTGTCAGAATGTCCTCTCTTTTTAATTTATATTTTAAATTTAACATTCCATTGTTTGTAATATCAAATTTTGTTTATCAATTTATCTGTCAATGCACTTTGAGTTACTTCCACCTTCAGGCTTTTGTGGATAATGCTGTTACAAACAAGGGTGTATGAAATATCACTTTGAGATCCTGCAATCAATACTTTCGGTTATATACTCAGAAGTAGTGTTTCTTGGGCCATATGGTAATTATACTTTTATACTTTTTGAGGAACCGCCATACTATTTTCCATAATGGCTGCACCATTTTACATTTCCGCCAACAGTGCACAAGGGTTCCAATCTCTCTTCATCCTCACTAACACTTTTTGTTTTCTGTCCTTTTTCTTGGGTGGAGAGTTCTTTTTGATAGGAGCCATCCTAATAGGCATGAAGTGATGTCTTGTTGTGGCATTGATTTGCATTTTCCCAATAATTAGTGATGTTGAATTAGTTTCATATATTTATTGGTCATTTCTATATTTTCTTTGGAGAAACGTCTATTCAAACCATCTGCACATTTGTTAATCAGGTTATTTGTGATATTGTTGTTGAATTGTAAAGTTTTTTTTATATATACTGGACATTAAACTCTTGTCAGATATATGATTTGCAAATGTTTTCTCTCATTTTTAGGCTGTCTTTTACTTTGTTGATTCTGTGTTTTGATGCCCAGGATTTTTTTTAATGTAATTTATTTTATTTTTTCAGTTTTGTTTCCTCTACTTTTGGTGTCATAGCCATAAAATCATTGAGAAATCCAATGTCATAGAGATGTCTCCTTTATATTTCTTCTAAGAGATCTGTAGTTTTATGTTTAGATCTTTGATCTGCTTTGAGTTGACTTTTGTATATGAAGTAAGGCATAAGTCTAATTTCTTTCTTTTGCATGAAGAATCCAGTTTTCCAAATAGTATTTGCAGAAAAGACTGTCCTTTCTCCATTGGATGGTCTTGGTACCCTTGTCAAAAATCATTTGACCATCTATGGGATATCTACCACCAAAATTTGAAAACATTTATTTGTAAAGACATATGTACCCCTATTTTCATTGCAGAATTATTCACGGTGGCCAAGACATGGAAACAGCTGAAGTGCCCTTCGATAGATGACTGGATAAAGATGCGGCACATATATACAATGGAATATTACTCAGCCATAAGACAGGATGAAATACTGCCATTCGTGACAACATGGATGGATCTCGAGAGTATCATGCTAAGTGAAATAAGTCAGATGGAAAAGAAAGCAACAAACAGAAAGCAACAAACAGACTCACAGACACAGACAACGATGTGACGGTTAGCAGTGGGGAAGGTGAGTGGGGAAAGGATGAAGAGGGTAAAGGGGGTCAAATATGTGGTGATGGAAGGAGACTAGGCTTTGGATATTGAGCACACAATGCGATATACAGATGATGTATTATAGAATTATACACTTGAAATTTATATAATCTTATTAACTGACCCCCAATAAATTTAATAAAAAATAAAAAGTCTCCCCTTCCAAAATAAACGTTCTTTGAAAAGAACATCCCAGAAAGAGGAGAAAACAGGAGTCAAATCACCCCAATTCCATCATCTCATTATGGCTATTGTTATCTTAGAGATATATTTTCTCCAAATCTTTTTATCTCTGAATGTATTCACATAGTTTCAATCATAGATAACATTTTGTGTTCTACTTTTAGTAAATTCAACACTGTATTTGCCCATTTTGATACTTAGTTTTCATGGCCATATATTAATAACTGAAGAACATTTCAACAAAAGAGTGTAGTAGAATTTTTAAGCCTGTTTCCCTATTGTTTTATTAGCCCTGCTTGCTGGACAGATGAGGATAATGAGGCTCGGAAAGGTCAAGCAACACACCGGGGGTCACGCAGTGACAAAGTCACAACACAAAGCCAGCCATTTGTTTCACATACTGCATTCTTTCCACTAGGCCTCTCTGCGTCTGTTTCACACAAAATCAAGGGATTAGAAAGTGTCAAGAAATCTGCATGTCATCCTACACAGGACAAAGGAAAGCTGTCAAAGGGAGAGGGTGGCTACGGAACAACACGCAAGGTACCTATCAGACTAAAGGTTCTGGATTTTCATTTAAAGAAGAAGCCTGCATCCTTCTTAACATGCCAAAATATTTCCCTTTAGTTCATTCTATTTATCTTCTGGTGTGATAGCCATGGTTTGAAAAACAGCATTAAATCCGATTTATGTACCAAGGACACTTCTGTTTACCCTGTTTTATGAAAAGATGGTTATATTCCCATCCTGACTCAGTCCTCCCTCAGTCGCACTAAACCTCTTTGGCTGTACCAGCCAGGCCTGTCTGCTAAATTTCATGAAAGAGTTACCTGATATTCAAGAATAAATAGAATTTGAGGGTAGCAGATCCCTAGGATTTTAAGGGTGGGGATGATCAGGAAAGTACTAGCAATCATCAGGCTCTGGATCCAACCTCCTGGGTAGAACTCATTCAGAAGAAGTGGGGCATTTGTTCAAAGAGCGATCTGGGACAAGTCATTCCTCTTTTCTCAGGGGCAGTGGGAATCAGGCAGAGAAAAAAATCTTGGGCCTACTACCTCCTGCTTCGTTTTAGGCAAATATAATACAGCTTTGCAAATAACTCCTTGTTCTTTGACCAGCCAATAGTAAAGTGTTCTCAGCCTAGAGTAAATAGGAAACAAACCGCGTTCTTTCTGCTGGGAACCCTAAAACTTCAGTGCCTACAGAGTGCTCCAAAACCATCTAGTTTTTACCCTTCGTGTTACATGTGGGGAGAGTGAGGAAAAGACAGAGAAATCACTTACCTAACTTCACAGAATGAGCTAGGAATACAATTTCAATGTCTCAAATCCTGGTCTGGTGCTTTTTACATTGCATCATAGGTCTATTTTTGATGGACTGAAGTGGAGTAGGTGGGTAGCCAAGAAAGAGGCAAACTTTACTCCGTCCATGAAATGCTTGCAACTTTACATATATCGTCTCCTCTTGTTGCCACAACCTATCATCTTTAAATGAAATAATGATAATATTGTTCTTCTTGAGAGCTTTGTCAGGATTAAATGACTTAATATCTGAAAAGCATTAAGGAGAGAGTCTGTAGAATGATGTCGGCAAAATGGGACACAAGGAAGCTCTAAGTTCTTGTCCGCCCCTATAAAAATTGCAAAAACAACAACAAAAACCTAGAGCTGTTTGAATCAACTTTATAGGAGACCTGAAAAGCAGTAAAAGGGTCCCACTAACCAAGCAAACATGCAGTTAAGAAAAAGTCATATTCAATACGACAGGAAGGCTTTGTGGTGTTAGTACTTACCCCTTCCGCACCCCCTCTCCAATGCAGCGATCTTGGTCTTGAGCAGGTGGAACCAGAGGGCACAGAGTGAACTTTAATCTGTTTTAATCTGTATAACGAAAGGAATAATGCAGGGTGTTTATCTCTGTTTGCATAACTTAGAAAATTATTAGGAAAAATTGCAGGGAATGATCATAAAAGACACAAGTCAGACTGCAAACTCACAGGCGCTCTCCAGGCAAGAGATTATGGTTGGAGACATACAATGGACCACCTAACACCGGAAGGAAAAGCTGGAATCTCTTTGGGTCATTAGAACATTTCAAAGCAGCTGGATATGTGGGGTAATTTAGAAAACCATGAGCATACACAGACAACATATATGCTTAGAAATGACCTCAGAAGACCATAAGCTTTCACCTCGGGCTGCCATCTGAGGCACTCTGCAGAGAGCCAATCTGTAAAGTCTGGGAGAGGTAGTTGTTCTCTCCATTTTCTTTTTGTTTCATTTCTCTGGATTTCAAGGAAATCGCTGTTAAAATAATGTCTGAAATGAACTAAAGGAAGAGAGACTTCAGCCATCGCACATGACAAGGAATAATCTTGGTAAACATAGTTTGGAAAAATATCAAAAAAAGTTGACTAACACAGCTTTTAACAATTCAAAAAACCCAGCAAATACTGGTTTCATGAAAAACTGGTTTCCATGAGTAAACTTTGCAAACACCGTTTGGAAAAATATTAAAACAAGGGGACCACTACACTTTTAACAATTGAAAAAAAAAAAAAAAAGAAACACTTGGGGAAGCATGAAAAACTGGTTTCCATTGTTACCACATTATAATAGTCAAATGCCCAATCTCAAAAATAAGCACAATTACATAAAATTATGTCAAATTATAATTTTGTACACCTGAAACTTATATAATGTTCCAAACCAAAGGTACCTCAAAAACCAACAAAAACACAAATAAGTAAAACACTTTTATGAGTGGAAAATTGTTGATTTATTCTCCCACCGGATTAAGGTTGAAACCACACTTAAGTAAAATCAAATTGTAGGAGCATGGAAAATGAGAAGTCCCTTATCAGGGCTCATTTATAATTTGTCACAAACCCGCTCTTTTTAACCCATTTCCCATTTAGAAAAAAAGTGCATCTCACTTCTAACGTTCACTTAATTTTCCATAAACACGTTCTTTGAGGCTGAAGCAAATCTGACTGGTTTTCGATGTGAAAATAAAATATAAAAGCTGTTCTTAGAGTTATTTCTAAACAATTTATCTCTAATCCAATTGTAACAGAAATGTATGCATAAATCAGGTGCATCAGATGAATCTTCAGCTAATGACTGTTCGAGAACGGTGTTACAAAGCAAAATTACATTACACGCATAGGAATGCCATGTTTTCTAGGATCTGACATTTTCAGCGATCGAGAATTACTATATTTGTAAACGGAAATACCACTAATAACAACAGAATGCTATAAATAGGATGATGTCATCTGCTTCCAAAGACTATCCATTTATTAGAGTGATGCAAAAATCTAAAAGCGAGATATTTTGTGGCAAACTTTGGGGGTCAGGTTAGGACCCTGACCCGCGAGTTATCTCGAGATAATCGCTGCAGGCACAAGCGTTGCCAGTGAGCATTCTCCAGGCAAATGGAGAGCGGGTTAGAAAAAAATAACTCATATTATGTTACTCTTAAGTGGATCTTTTATGTTGTGGAAGCAAAATAAAATTTATGCAAGAAACTGTTTTAGGTAATTTTTGATAGGAAAGTACTTCCTGTTGCCATATTGTTGATTTTTTTCCATAGATTTTATAGTTCTTTTGGTCCTTTCTCTCTTGCTGTCTTCCTTTGTAATTCGATTATTTTTGTAGTGATATTCCTTTCTTTCCTTCCCTTTGTATTTGTATATCTACTATAAGTTTTTTTTCCTTTCTGATTACCATAGGGTTAACAAAAATCATCTTATAATTATAAATAGTCTAGTTTAAGATGATGTCAGCTTAACATCCCTCACACACAAAAACTACACCTTTACTCCTCCCACACTTTGTTATTGATGTTATATTTTGTGTATTTTTATATTGTATATCTATTAAGTAATTATTGTAGTCATGGTTATTCTTTAATATTTTTATCTTTTAACTTTTATGTTAGATTCAAAAGTGATTTATGCATCGCCATTACAATATTGAAGTATTCTGTCTATATATTTACCTTAACTAGTGTTTTATTTTACTATTTAATGTCCTTTCATTTCAACTTGAAAAATTCCCTGTATATAGCATATAGTAAAATATTTTTTTCATTCCTTCTGCCAACCTATGGCTTTTAATTGAAATTTTATTTCATTTACATTTAATTACTGGTAAGATAGAAATACTACCTGTCCTACACTGCCTAATACTGCCATTTTAAGAATTGTTGCTCCACGTATTATGGCTTTTTATGTTCCTCATTTTCCCATTATTGTTTTTTTTATTTGATGATTTTATAGTGACACATTTAGATTGCCTTCTCATTTATTTTGTGTTTATTATATAGATATGCTCTTTGTGGTTTCATCTGAGATTATATATAACCTGCTGGAGTTCTAACAATTTAATTTGAATTGATACTAACTTAACGTCAGTTATTTAAAAAATATATACTCCTACACATCTCTATCCTTCTTTTAGGTTGCTGATGTCAACAGTTACATCTTTTTATGTTGTATGAAGAATAACATATAATTAATGCCTCTATCTTTTAAACCATGTAGAAAATAAAACATGCAGTTAAAAGCAAAATTACATTAATCCTGGCTTTTATATTTGCCCATATGTTTACATTTACCTAAAATACCCTCATTAGCATTTCATGTAGGGTAGGTCTAATTGTATTGAACTTCATCGGATTTTGTTATTTGAAATTGTCATAATTTCTCCCTCATTTCTGGAGAAAAGTAGTTTTGGACACAAATTTCTTAG